>NW_017306740.1:483236-522712 GCF_000935625.1 Nanorana parkeri
GCCTGCGCTTTCAGAAAATATATGGTTTGGGGGGTCTTTTACAAACGCTAGCAACGCAGCAGTTGAAAATCAAATCAATAGGAAAAAATTGCAGAAAATTCAAAAATGGCTTGGCCAGCTGATTTGAAAAATGTTCCGGAGGGCTTGGCAGCGAAAGGGTTAATGGATCTTACATTAAAGTCACTGGATGTTATCCTTCTATCACAGACTGTGCTGGTTGGTTACTATCAGAGCTCAGGGTATGTGGTAATTGAGGTTCTAGTGGTATCTCAATCTTCACTTCTGAGGGAGGCGAACACGGGAAGGTTCCTGTCGATAACTTCGTACTCAACCATCACCATATCCCTATATGTTGTAGGACAGAAGCAGCTTCTTTCCTGTAGGCCTATATGCTCTTGTCTTCCAGCAGCCAACATTTTCAGGGGTTTCTCCCAGGGAGATTCCTGCATCTTTCCATGTACATAGGCCTCAGACCTAGGAGAGACTCACTAAACTGACATCCCTACAGGGCATAAAAGCCCAGGAAGGAAAAGACAGAACAAAAAGTGGCTCAAATATTTAATAGTTCTCCCAGCATGCCTCATTAGGTTCCCCAGGCCCACTCTTTGGCCAGACTATCAGATATCCATAACACAGGGTCATACTGTATATATCTCTAACACACCCTGCTGGAGAAAGTTCACACAGCATGCAGAAGAGAAAACACACTCTGAGCTTAGAGGAACACCTATGTTGAGGTACAGTTAGGTTGGGTCCAGCCCACTGCTGACTACAGAATTTGCAAAAATGCAGAAAAGCAATTTAGCAAAAATACTACATCCCTACTAGGCCAAAAGGTGTCGCTGTTGTTAACAGCTCGATTTCCTGCTTACATTAAAATTGCCTGAATGCACACAGTAATGAGTTAAGCAACTGAAAATGTGTGTTTAATTTATCCATTATTTAAATATTTTAAATATTTTATTAACAATGCACTTAAATATAGATAATTGTATGGTATAGCCTTTTTGACAGTTAATATTGTTTATAACCCATAAAGTAATATGAATTCCATTCACAGTGATTTAGGGACTAAATCTATTAACTTCACCCTTACAAGACATCAAAGCAAAAATGATTCTTCTGCAGCAAATATCTTCATGCCCACACGCTCCAATTCTCCACATAATCCTTTTGCATCCTGTATAAGTTTATGGAACATCAGAAGAACAACCACTCCCTGCTGGCTCTGCTTAATTACAAATGTGTTTGTGCCAACAATGCTTTTTAAGCATTACCAACATTGTTTTTCTGGAAACCTGTGATTATGGTAAGGTAGGAGTCAAGTCGTTTCAACCTATCGTATTTTAACTGGTCTATGTGGGCAGAAATGACTCTAGCTATATTTGTTACATTTCCAGATGTTGCAGGATTTTCTAAAAGTGGACCTTGTTTCTAACAAAATAGGAGGATTATGGGGAAAGCTACTGATCTTTTCTTTAGGGAAAAGTATGAAGTTCCTCCTGAGAAGCCGCATTAGCAGAATGTCATTAAAAGATGTGCATGTTTCCAGAGAGAGAGATTCTTAACGTGTAGTTAAGTTGGATTTGAAAATATCTGACAGCTAAACTGCAGGTGAAAAGTAAAAAAGGATTTTTTTTTTCCTGTAGGATTACACAGGTCCTGCTATCATAGCCAGCAAAAAAGAAAGCCTGATACAGATAAATGAATATTGTATTTGTTTAAGAATCAGCAGAATCAATAAACAAAATGCATGGAAAAGGGATAGCATATGCACTTACTGACACTGGAAAATAAAGGCTAGCTTAAATAAATTAGTTAAAACACAGAGGCAAAAAGTCAGTAAAATAAATGGCTTTGTTTTAATGACACACTGTACTATGCTGCACAAAACCAAAGACTTTAGAGCTTAGTAGCTAGACAACCTACATATCATTTTTGACTGTAAAATCTTTTTCAATGCGGCAAGACAGGTGCAGTTAATCTCAGCATTAGGATTTCAGCACCAAAAATGTATATATTAAAGTGTTTGAAAAAAATCTTCCTGACCTCTATACCTTTCATAAGCCTAACTGCAACATGTAAAATTAACTTGTACTTTGCCTATTCAGGGAAAGTAAAAGGTTCACTGGATAGCAACTGACATCCTTCATGGAGCGAGGAAATGTTAGAATTGTTTACAATGTTTTTTGTCTGTGCCTTTCTGCCCCAATGACAAACTGCACCACTTTTTTATTGTACTGGCATCAAAGGGACACAAAGTTATATACCACCTATCACCTCTCAAGAGCCAGCCCACTGCATGCTTCAGGATTAAGCATTCTTGGGAGAAGTACCAAGGCAGGGTGTTGTCATGTTCTCAGGCAGCTATGTATAGTCCCTTCCACCAGCCATGATCTTCCTGCATTGCATAAAGAAGCACAAAGACCCAGTGATAACAACAGCAAGACTAAAATAAGGTATGCAATTAAAACACAGAGGCTTTATTCAACAATTTACGTGGAGGGGGGTACGACCCAGGGAAGGCCAAATATAGGCAGATTAAAGTAGAATTAAAGTATTTTTTTGCATATATCTACTGCTAGTAAGTAGTAGAAATATGCCACAACATAAAAAAAGTTGGCAAATACCAACAAACTTACCTGTGTCATCACTGCTGACTCCCACTGCAGAAGTCATGGCTCCTGAATGCTGTGAAGGAGGACGTGAGGGCATCGGAAGGGACAGGAGAGTGGCACAGAAGCTGAATGGGTGCAGCTAGGCAGCCAGGAGCGAGCACGTTGGACAAACACGGTGGGCCCTGAGGAGTCTGCATTGGGTCAGAGACTGGCACCAGCGCTAGAGGGACTATGGAAAATAAGTGGAAGGAAGAAGTTGTTTGAATCATGAGGCATCACATAAGGCAAGTCCTTAAAGCATTGAGTGCATCGGAAGGGACAGGAGAGTGGCACATAAGCTGAATGGGTGCAGCTAAGCAGCCAGGAGCGAGCACGTTGGACAAACACGGTGGGACCTGAGGAGTCTGCGTTGGGTCAGAGACCGGCACCAGCGCTGGAGGGACTATGGAAAAGAAGTGGGAGGAAGAAGTTGTTTGAATCATGAGGCATCACATAAGGCAAGTCCTTAAAGCAGTATGGGGGGGGGATTTCACTTTAATGTCACTTTAAACCTCAGCTTTAAATTATGTATTAGGCTACAAAACAAGTGCAGACACAAAGGTTGCATGTTCTTCTGGTATATGTTTATATTTAAATATAAATATACAAAAAGCAAAAGGGCAAACTGTTCTGAAAAATCCCCAAAAAATTAAGAGTAGTGTAAGACTGGCACTGCAGGTATAATGTGTTTCTATGCATAATTTGTAAATATATATTCACACAGGGTAACACAATTTGATCATTATATATGCAGACTCTGCTTCTTATAAACATTCTATTATTTATTACTAATAAGCTGTCATTTATATGTTGTGCCTTTAGAAATGCATTCAACTCCGTTTTTTAAGCAATCTACCAAATCTGCTTGAACTAGGTCCTGTGGAAGACAATACCACAGGAAATAACTATTTCTGTAAGCTTCTCTTTGTGATTTCTAACTTATTTTTCATACCTTTCTCTGTGTTGTGGGGTTTCCTCTACTTTTCTCTTCTTTCCCTCCTCTTACCTTGCGATCCAGGAGTGTTCCACTTGCTAGATCCCAGTTAACAGGATGTCGGGCTTGGAATAGTCCTTTTAGAATGACACCATGTCATTAAATCTTTTAATTCTGAATGTGCAGGGCCTAAACATACCTACTAAAAGGTCCAAGGCTTTTTGTTTTTTCCGTTCAGTTCATGTGAACATAGTTTGCTTACAGGAAACATATTTCTTGAAGACATCTTGTCCTAGATATTTCTCTGTCACAAACCCATAAGTATGCACAGCTAATGCTTCTATGAAACAAAGGGGTATTTTGATAGAGTTGAAAAAGTCCATTAGGTTCTTGTGCTCACTGGAGATTCCAGACCCTGAAGTTTGTTATTTGCTATTGCCAAGACATCAAATGGACATTCGGACCACAATTGTGGCGTATAATGACCCAAATTCTCAGCAAATATCGTTCTTTACACATCTATTTTAACTCATTAATTTACATTTACAAGGCATTATTTTACTCTGTGGTGATTTGAATGTTGTTTTTTACCCTTCTCTTGATAGACATTCCTAACTGGGTGGGATTACTGTAAAATGTGTGACCACGTGACCGGTCACACATTCCACTGCTGTAAAACTGGGCTGTATTACATTAACATGTGTGACCATGTCACCGGTAACACATTCTAACGTAGTCACAAACTTTGATAGAACACCGGCAGTGGGCAGTGGCAGGATATGGGACGAGACGGAGGGAAGATGAACATAGGATATAAATCCTAGGAACATTGTTACATTTGTTTCACAGTCTCTGCAGAATATATATATATATATTATATTTAATGATTAGTAGATTTCAATAGCGGTTTAGTTGAAGTGTCCTATAATATGTTTAGTTCCTTTATCTTACTTAAGTCAAATCTTTGTTATCTTTCTTTTACTAGAGACAGAAACAAAAGTCAGTTATGTGCCAAAAGGGTACACTCCTTTAACCTTAGATAGGTGGCAATAAATGCTTACCTCTTATCCACATGTTGGGAACAACCGTAGAATGTATGACCTTTTCTTTCCTATTTATACTGTGGCTACTTAATCAAGAAATGTAAATCAAGTATATACAAATTTAGTAATATTATATTAAAAAGATCAGTGTAAGAAAAAAAATATTGTGAAATGGGGGTTTGACTAAGAAAAAACCCTGTATATAGACAGTTAGTGCTTTAAAATCGAGTAGACTTTTTATTTTTGAAAGTTGACATTAGCCCTTCTTCTGTAAATAATTGGCAGTGCTCTCTAAGACCTAAAACCTCTGCCACAGTTTCAAAACCTAACATCATGTTGTATGGACAAAGGCCATACAAACAGATGTTACCCGTGAAGAGAGGAGAGACCTGAATAGCAGAATTGTTCTGTCTGAGCTCAGCTTAAACTGACATTTGAAGGTTAGCTAAGTAACTGCCACATGACTAGGAAAACCGTGCCATTCTTTAGAAACAACTAAATCCAGCTGAAACATTAATCTTTGCATTTACCCTTGAGACATTTTAGATTCAATAGCTATTTGCACAGCAGTTTTAGTGTGTGGAGAACACTATGTATGTACAGATGCTGAAAGCACATTCAGTTCAAAAAAAGCATTTTATTATGCCGGGCATTTTATCCTTTCTGTATGGTAAATATGCTTCTGTAAAAGCATTTTCAAAGCATAATGATACCTATATGTTCTATTATTGCATTAATAGTTCTTGGTTTCACAAAAAAATCATGGCCATTCAAAAGTGTTTATGCCTTATTCCAGACAGTTATTGCTGGCTGGTGAGAGCAAGTTGACATCTTTAAGCTACAGCATGGTATAAAAATGTGTAATGGATTTTCGCCTCAACTAAAAGCATCCCTTGACCAAACCAATAGGGTTGGGTCATCATTAGTTCATCACACATGATTCACTGGACTTGAATGCATTCATATGGGTTTTCACTTTTTTTAATCTATTTCAGTTTGTTAAAATGTTTATAATAGGGCTGAAAAAAACTGCATTGCTGTCCTTCCAACATTAAAAAAATAAATAAATAAATAAATACAAGCATACAATAAAATTTGAAGGTGATTCCCTCTGAATATAACAGAGTTCAAATCGGTCTTCTCAGGGGCGTAACAAGAAATCACAGGGACCCATAGCAAAATGTGTAAGGGGCCCTTTAATTTCTAGTTGCACCCCTTGCAGAGCCCACCTGAGATCCCACAAAGCCCACCCAAGAATGACCCTGCAGAGCCCACCATACACTCTATATGGTGGGCTCTTCAGGGTCTCAGGTGGGCTTGTAACACCCCTGCACACCTCATACTTGTCAGACCCAATCCACTGTCAGCCTTCTCCACCACCGGGCTCCGGTGGTGGAGAAATAAGTAGGCGAGCTGCTATTTTAATATCTAAAGGCAAAACAAAATGCAGTACTACAAAATGCTCCACACAATCTGCTGCCACAGCACAGATAACTCCTTAAACCAATTCAGCTAATATATAGGGGTTAATTTACTAAAGGAGTAGGACATGTTCACTGTGAATTTTCATGTATCTTAATTAAAGCAAGGAAACAAAGCAAAAATTTACTTTGTCAAGAATACCCAATCATGTACAAGAGAAAATCCTGTTTTTGTTATACAGGATTTATATAGCAACAACAGTTTGCACAGTGCTTTAAGATTTTTTTTAAATGTTACCTTCCACATAGTATTCTTTTTTCCCTTTCACTCTATTCTACCACAAATATTAGGTGAAAACTCACTTTAATGTGAACCCAACACTTTCCCTTGAATCATGTGAAAGTCCTTGCATAGATTTACATCTACTTTAAATCTCAGACCATATGACCATTTGTACATCTGCTTTAAACCTGGGATCATGTGATAGTCCTTTTCATACAGTTTTGCTTCATGCTGCCCTAACATGATCTTGTTTGCAATTAATTCTAGCCACTGCATCCACTGAAACTATGCACAATGCATAGGTTTGGGGTAAGGAATCAAAATCTTCAGCCTTCTTCAGCCTGGATCCTAATTCCAGACCCTCTGCACTAGTAATTTCAATATGTTCTATATGTAATTAATTGATTGTAGCCTAGAAATAGCTCAAAAGAGATAGTTAAAGTGTCATTAAACCCATCAGCATAACTATATACATATCTTTTTTTATTAAATGCAATAATCAATCCAGTACACTATCATACATTTTTATAAAATCCTTATAGGTATCTTATTTTCATCACTCTACACCCCAACTCATTCATTTGTTTCCAGACCACTCTGGAATTGGGGAAGAAGCCAGCAGAAAAGCTGCTATGCAGCGGCCTATGTAACAGCCCATGTCATTCCAGGAAGCATTTTAGATTCACACTGGACTGCACAGCGCCTATTGGTGCTGTTGCAGTCACATGATGCAAAAAGTTTTATAAAAAAAATATATAAGTAAAACATTTATAACAACACTTTTAAAAACACTTACATAAGAATAATGTATAAAGATAACACTATATTCACGTGGGTTGGAAGACACGGGAGAGGAGGAGCTGTCATTGCTGGACATGCTGGAGCTGCCCTTAAAGATGGCAAACATAGTCACAAGGGGTGGCTCACAAAAGAAAAGGTAGTGCACTGCATTGCATGTAGGGAAAGGGGGAGCATGCAATGAGACTCGCAATGGAACAGCTGGACGATCAGCTGTGGTACTGTCTTCACTCACCAGAAGGTGACCAGTGGATAAACCAGTTATATCCTAATTTTAAGTACATGTAACCAGAAAGCTTTCTGTCAGCTTTGACAACCGCATGCTATCAATTGTTCATCTAAATTGTGAGTAGCTTGTTATATGATTATTGTACTCCATGAAATAAAAATAAAAAAACGTTTCTACACTAGGGATGGGCGCTGCCCCCTCTCTTTTTCTGTGTACATATAACTAACAAATGCTGCAGCATTAGGTATCAATTATATTTTAAAAACATAAATAAAAAACACTTTGTCATGAACACTGTATCAGCTGTCAGATTCATGTACATGTCTCCTATTTGTACTTGATACCAGCACTCCAGTCATCAGTTCCTGCACCAAGGCACTTGTGCCCTTCCTTCGTCCTATGCAGGTCCTGTCTTAGCATCCAGGGGTGCTCGTACGGGAATTGTGGTCATCTCAGGCTCCTTATACAGGTACATGAAACACTTTAATGGACAGACCTCTACTAGAAGGAGTATACTAATCAATAAAGTAAATACAATCATGCCTGGAATACTCTGCAGCACAATGAGCATACAGTGGCAGAGTCACATAAAAAAAGTCCTTTAAAATACCCCATTGTTGACTTTGAAGCTTTTTTATTCATATTAAAATTTCCCAGAGGTCCAATAGGTTGCCAACATGGAAAAAGAAAGATAGAAAAAGAGGAAGGAAGAAAGAGGGAAGAAAGGAGAGATGGGAGGAAGGGACATTGGTGTAAACATATCTCAATATATAAGCCATTCTCCTTTTTGACTAGTTGGGTCTTTTTAATGATCAACTGATTGCATTGATTTCTATATCTTTCTTTATGACCAGAAGATTGAATTTAATGAATATGTGTCCTTTAGATGTCCTTGCTGTTTTACTGTTTCTTAACTTGCCACACTTTTGAACCTCATGCATTTCATTTTGGTAATGGAACATTGGCAAGATCCCAAATTAACAAATTAGGATTGAGAAAAAGAGGCATGTGCGGGAAGAACAGAAGGAAGTATGTGCTTTTATACTTGCTAAAGTAATGTCACTTTTCCTAAGCTTCCATTCATCCTGCCAGTAGGCATTTCTGTATTGGAGACTATGCCATGTCTATTCATAAGACTTTGACATCCCTGTTCTATTGTAAAGAGCTGAAAACCCAGATCATTTTTACCCTTCTGTAAGATGCCATATGGCATTATAGAAACTAGACTGCAAAGAATATAAGCATAAGAATATTGCTTTCAGGATGCAAAATGTGAAGGTGGAGCACACATTTAACACTAAACATTAACCAGTCCAAGTTGAAGGATGCCTGTATGTTAGTTCCAGCTTTACTTTACAGATTTTGAGTTTACTTTTAACATGGGAACACTTCAACAGCTCACTGCTAAAAAATGCTTAACCTAAATATTTTAGGGTAAGGAATGATGAAAAACACTTTTCAATCAGTAATATTTACTTAATTTCATTGAAAAATTAAAAAATGCTTCTAAGTATAGAGAAAGTAAATATATAGTTAGAAAGAGATGAAAGCTGCCATTGTTGACTGTTCCTTCTGATAATGCTGGTTGCCTGGCTTGATTTGTATTGTAACTGCAATGTCTTCCTTATATAGTAAAGTGCTGCACAAACTTTCGGCACTGTATAAATCCTGTATAATAATAATAACAATAATAATAATTGTCATCATACTGACCCTCTTGGTTCGGTACTTTAAGTTACAGGTGTTGAGTGGGTATAAAGGTAAGGATGTCTGACTTTTTCTATGACTCTCCTGTTCTGCATAATTGTTTTGGCTGATTGACTAAGAATGGATGGCAGCCAGCCACCTAGCATTTTCATAAGAAGGTCAGTGATAGAGGTGCCCATATTTCTGTTATGACAGGCTAACTGCAAGGTAAATCTAGAAAAGTCTGTCATAATGTGCTTTTGCATGACCGACGTGGTAATAAATACTTTTATCAATCAATCAAACCTTGGATCTAAAACTCTGATTCATAGGACCTGATTTTCTAAATGTACACAAATAAGAGCAGTTGGAAATTGCTATGGGGACTGTATTTATTGTGGTGATGGTTTACATGAGAGTATCAATGATTGCACACCAGGTAAGCACATATTATCTGTTAAAGCTTACCCTCTTAATAAATACATGCTTTTTGGTCCCGACTTGAATTGTGCATTGAAAAGTCAGATGGGGCAGTGTTTGAGGCTTTTATGACTAAAAGTTGCATTAAGAAACTAGTTTTTAACATGTTGTCTGCTTACATGTATCTCCAGTACATGGCCCCTCCAACCCACCATGCCTCACTTAGGGGGTCTATTCACGAAGCAGCCGAAGGATCTAGCCGTAGCTTTGGCTGATCCTTCGGCTAGCTTCGGATCTAACTCCCTGGCGCTCCGGGAGTCTCCCGAGAAACACCGCTTTTTTTTTTATTCTGACACGGAGCCATGTCAGAATAGAAAAAAAATAAAAATAAAGTTTTTCAGCTAACCAGGGAAGCTGATCTCCAGACAGCCTAACTCTCCCTGGCGCTCCGGGAGTCTCCCGAGAAACACCGCTTTTTTTTTTATTCTGACACGGAGCCATGTCAGAATAGAAAAAAAATAAAAATAAATTTTCGGCCATAGGAATGCATTGCTAGATTCCTATTGGCTATTTCAATTTGCAATAGCCAATATCAAACTAGCTTTTGTACCCACCCTCTGCTGCTGTCAAATAGCTAGTTTGCTATTTGGCAGCTATTTGAAGTGAATAGCCAAACAGCATTCGGCTCACTTCGCTTTAGGTCGGTCATTCACTCGGCTGCCTACAGCAGCTTAGTGAATGGACCCCTTAGAATTTGATTTGAATTTTACAGTGATGTTTTCCTTATAACGTACAGTAGAGTTGTATATAGTAAGAAAACTAAGTAGTTCATTAAATACTCTTTTTTTTATGTTTCTCCTGTCAGCAGCCTGACCTAGCTCTGTAGGCCAATCAGGAGTCTGACTTAGCTAAACAGGTCCACTCAGATCCTGATCTACAGTAGCTACACAGAGTGAACAAGAGCCTGATCTAGCTACACAGGGCCACCAGGAGTCAGACCTAGCTAAACTAATCTACCCAGAGCCTAACATCTAAAATCATACGCAGCATAACCAGGACTATGAACTAGCTCCATTGACCCACCAAGGATGTGAACTAGGTCCAAAGGTGTATATTTGTTACAATATACAGTATCCACACAATCACAACTATATTTATCTTATAGCTTATTTATATATTCATTAAGCAGGTCTGCTAATGCAAGCAAGTTCATTGTAACAAATAAAAAGGAAGGTCAAAAACAATCAAGGCATATTAAAGTGTCATATTTCCATCATAGACCACAATGTCTCAAAAAGTTGTGGGAAAAAAACTACACAGACAACAGAAGGCTGGATGAATCCTAGCAGTTTTTAAGGTTTTACACTTTTGCTGATGTGATCATTTTTAACTTGAAAAAACTACTTTAAGCATTTAGCTTCTTTTTGCTTTTCATGTCAAGTGCAAAAAAGGGTTTAAAAAAAATGAAAGCCAGTGAAACAAAATGTGTGTGTGTTTGTATTGATGTTTACATAAGTACCTGTTGAGCTGCCTTTTGCATAAATATACTACATTTATTGATTGCATATAAAGAAACTCACAGGGCTATTCAGAAAAGGGTGAAGAGTTTGGAGGAAGGCAGGAGAAGTGAACAATCTAGGCTGATCTAGATAAATTCTCCAATTCAGCTCACTTTCCAGTTCAGCTATTTTGTCCTAGATTTTTCACTTCCCCTGCCTTCTCCAAACTCCTCACCCTTTTGTGAATAAGCATGTCAGTTTAATTGAATTACAATGTATTCTTTATTTTGATTATTTTCTTTAGTCACAATGTTTTTTGGTTTTTTTTTTCCTCCATGTGTTTTTAAGTTAAGTACCCAAATAAAATATGCCTTGGTGGAAACATATCAAGCTACACGTTTGTACGTCTCTGATGACTAAGATATTTTTGCAAAACGGTCAGTTTGTATAATTTAGGAGCCTTCCTAACCAAATAGTTTTAAACAGAATGAAAAAGTGTATGTACAACGGAGTATCACTTATCAATATACTAAGAATATTGTGATCGTTGGAGGGGCCTTAATACCTCATCCATTACAGGTCTGATTGCTAAAATGTAAAAATGTTATCTGAAACATAAGCATATAGAACTACTGAGAACAATCCTGAGAATGTCTACAATTTTGGCCATACTGACTGCATGACTTCCTCTCTTTAATTTGTGTGTCTTGCAGCAACTGGAAACATTAATATTATGCCAGATTTAGCTTGGCAAAGTTCTTTACCTTTTTTCAGGGCTGAAAGCAGACCAATCAATACAGTCCGGTTTTAACTGACATTTGTAAAGGAAGGAATATCTCAGACAAAACAAAAAGACACTGATCTAACCCCGAGTAGTATGAACAAAGAGTAAGGGGTCTATTCACTAAGCTCCTGTAGGCAGCCGAGTGACTAACCGACCCCAAGCGAAGTGACCCGAACGCTGTTTGGCTATTCACTTCAGGCTGGTACGGCTGATTCCAGCCTTATATCGGCTGAAATTAGCCATACATCGGGTGGCTTCATGTGGCTTCGGGTCGGCCGAACATGCTCAGCACGTTCGGCCGACCGGAAGTGCAGAACAAGTTCGACTCCGACAGGCTACTCCGACAGGCTACTTGCTGCTGTTTGGTCTGTTGTCATAGATGCCGAACAGCAGTGAGTAAATAGCCGAATGGCACTGAGCGGCATTCGGCTTGGCTAGAAAAATAGTTAAGAAAGTAGAAAAAAAATAGAAAACGATTGTGCGGAGCTAGCAGTGACAGATAGCTCCGCCCCCAACTGTTTTCTATTGGCCGGGCAGTTCTGCTGCCGTAAAAAAAAAAAAAGAACACACCATAGGAATGCATAGCTAGATTACTATTGCCTCTTTCACTTTGCAATAGCCAATAGCAAACTAGCTATTGCACCCGCCCTCTGCTGCTGTTAATCACCAGAGGGGGACCTGATGGAGAACTGCAAGTCCCCATCTGCTAATTGACAGCAGCAGTGGGCAGGTGCAATAGCTAGTTTGCTATTGGCTATTGCAAATTGAAATAGCCAATAGGAATCTAGCTATGCATTCCTATGGTGATTTCTTTTTTTTTCTTCTGACGGCAGCCAACGGCTCCGATGTCAGAAGTAAAAAAAAAACGAGCATGGAAAGGTTTACTCTGCTCGATCGAGCAGAGTGAACCTTTTTAGGAGAAAGTGTTTCTTTCCCTGGCGGCCGGGAGCCTATTAGACTCCCAGAGCGTCTGGGGGACGAATGACAGATGGCGTTCCTGGTTACCAGGTAACCAGGAACGCCAACTGTCATTGCACACTGAGAACACGGAGAGGCCACTCTCAGTGTGTAATGACAGCGTCCCTGGTTAGCTGGAAACCAGGGACGCTGATCTATCTGCAAGTGGCAACAGCCGAGCTGTCAGAAGCAGGCTGTCGGCCGGCCAATGGCTGGCCATTCAGCCAGCTTCGGCTTTCACCACGGCTCAGTCGAGCCGAGGCATATGCCTTTGGCTCGACTGAGCCGATCGGCCAACTTCGGCAGCTGTACGGGCTATAGTGAATATTGAATATTCTACTGAACCGAAGGGGTCCTGGGGCCGAAGGATTAGCCGAAGCTACGGCTTGATCCTTCGGCAGCTTAGTGAATAGACCCCTAAATGTATGATGGATTGCATATTAGTTCTATCTATGAGAAGTGTTGGGCTTTCCCACTCAGTATATTTTTATCCCAGAAATGCACCTAATTATTAATGGGCTCTTTCATTAAAGTCTGTTGTTTCGATGCAGTAGATTTTGTGTAGGTCTGAATAGATATTTTGACAGTGAACCTTAAAAGTGGCAAGGAATAGAATATAAGGAATATAAGTTATGGAGCCTGTACTACAATTTATTAACATTTTGTAGAGAATAACCTTATATATAAAATGTACATTGGACAAAATTAGCTTTACCCTATATGCATCTGGTGTTTATTTTTATAAAAAACATGTATGATTTCTTTCATCTACACTGAAATAGGTGATAGTATCTAAGGATATGTGCCTATGCTGAGGCATAGTGTTTTTGGAGAATTTCAATCCTTATTTAGTCTTTTTTGGAGGATTTCAATCCTTATTTAGCCTTTTTTGGAGGATTTAAATCCTTATTTAGCCTATTTAATTTCTACATGTAGCAGGGTGACATAGTGGTTAGCACTTCTGCCTTGCAGCACTGAGGTTTTCCCGGTTCAAAATTGGGTCAGGACACTATTTGCAAGGAGTATGCATGTTTTCCCTGTGCATGTGGGGGTTTTCACCCTTTTGAAAGCAGGGACTGATGTGAATGTTAAAATGTAAAGTGTTGTGTAAAATTGTCAAGATGTTCCCTGTAAGATTGGAAATCTTCATTTATGATATTTACTGATATACCTTAAAAAGGTTTTGGCCCCATTCTTAATGGGTTTGGCCTTCAGGATTGTAGACTTTTAAAGGGCCCACTGATTATTAACTCCTACACTTTTACTCTAACCATATAAATACTCTTTTTTTCCCCCCGAAAATGTTTGAATCTTCGTGCCTTACCTTCGTCAGGTGGAAAATTTGGACTTATCCTCATTACCTCTTACAGGTTTGTGTCTGCATCCTGGTTGAGACAGAAAAACTGACCCTTTTCCTAACCTGATGGGTTTTATGTTACCTGTGCAATGCAATCTTTGATGACGATAGTCCTATTTCACCTGTTTTTCCCTTCCTTCATTTGTTTGTTGTGAATTACTTTAAAAAAAAATAAAACTTAATACAATCTTATTACTTTAAACTTTTTTAGAAATATACCCATTCCAGCAAAATGTTTCCTTTTTAAATCTAAATGTATTTGTATATGAATTTTTAGTTTTTGCCCTAATATCAAACCAAGACATTGGTGATCTCTAAAACCAAAAATGTTATCCCACTTAAACATCCAACAATCGATTCCTGTTTGTAAGTATCAGTATGATCTCCTCATGTTGATCTTTTTGCTGTTTTAGAGAAATACCTTTCAATGCCTCCAACGCCTCTGCTCCTGATTGAAAGCACAGTTTGAAAACTCAATTTAATGCCCGGTATGTTGACATTACCTCTGAGAACCTTACTAGTCTGGCCTGTGTCAGACAGTCATTTTTCTGCTGCCTGGTACACTCCCACAACTGCTCGCATATGCCTTTGGCATCTGGAGCCCTGACTCTTGACATTCTGCTGCCTTCAAATGTCTGTAGCCTGCTCCTTTTCCTCCACTAACACTGTGGCTGCTGGTGCCTGATTTAAACCTAAAAAGCCATGCCCGGAGCTTGTGATACATTTTCATGTTCCTCACTAGCTGCCACAGTTGTATCTCAATCTTGGCCAGCCTATTATCTGACATTTGCCTGATTACTGACCACATATTTTGCCTGCTGCCTAGAACAACACTTCCCTGATTACTGGTCATGTATTTGGCCTGCCATCTGGACCATCCCTTGCCTTATTACTAACCACATCTCTCTCTGGCTACCTGGACCAATATCTGCTTACATTACATCGATTAGGCCATATGAGCTGTCTGGCATTACCCTGGCCTGGAGGTAATCTAGCTGCCTGTCATCCTCAGTAGTTACTTCTGTTCTACCTGGAAATGCAATGGTACCAATGGCTAGTAATTTGTAAGGGGGTAAATACCTGTACCTGCTGTAGTATGACAGGTACTCAGTTTGGATTTTTCTCTGCCCCTAGTGTAGCTTGGCCAGTGAATATAACATCATGCATTTGGTCTTGGGGTGACCAAGTACTCTAGGCCTGTTTGCCTTAAGGTAATGTGGACTGATATAGGTGAGGCTACACTGGACAGGCATATTCTATGATCATCATTACTGGAGTGGGCATTACATTATCCATAATTAAAACCTCTCCCTTCATTGTCAGCTAGACCAAAGTAGATTTAAAAATCAACAAAGCCAGGTGTTTGTCGTGGAAGGCTGGTCTGAGTGTACTGGAGAGTCACAACCTGGGAACAGTTTTACAGAAAAGTCAATCATTTCTTGTAAGGTGTGGCTGGTGAATACCAGGTGGCTCCTTATACTTTGCACCTCAGGTCTTGGGCACATTGGCCACTGTTACCACATATTCAAGACAGCAAGCACTGGCCTAAATGTAGCATTAAGAGGCAGTGAGAACAGGGCCACATTTTATTACAGAAGGGACAGATAGAGCATCAGCTCTTTTTTGGATTTGGATTTAAACACATTAATTTATTTAGATTTTTTGATTTTGGCAAAGGGAAGGTGGGGAAGGAGAAGGAGGGGAGGTGCCATGAGGTAGGTGCTCATCTCTCTACTGGAAGGAAGCAGTGATGTCAACTTAAAGGGGCCTAAAGGATATGTGCATTTTGTTCAAGTTAACTTATCCCTTAAAGTAGATTTAGACCCCTACTAAACTCCATGTAGGTAGCAAAATGCTGAGTATCTTAGAGAATTGGGGGAAAGGGTTTTTTTAGCTTTTTCCATTCTTTGTTACATCTTAATGCTGCTGAGCTCCCTAGTAAAAGGTATATAAAATAAATGTATTGAGTTTATCAGTATCTGCAGTGTGTGTTTGCTACACCAACTTTCATTGCACTGGATGAAAGTACAACCATAATGCCTCTGCCATCATCAAATAGGCTACAATACTAAACAGGTGTAGGCACTAGGGGTCCTAATTGTCCCATGGGCTACTGACCCTCATAAATACATTAATTCATCAATATCACCACTCAGAGAGTCCTTTTGTTGGTTATGATCCTCATCTGCCTTATCACAAAGACACGTGTTAAGCTGGCCATACACTGTTTGTTTTTTGGGTTCAAACTGCGGGTTGAACGGGGATTTTTTTTGCTAATTCCTCCATCCACGCTAAAAAGCATGGATGTATGAATCTCCTAGTAAGCTATTGTATTCTGACAGCAGCTGATGTGCCGATCTCAGGATACCCAATTTGCTGCCATCACTGTTCACCTGAAAATTTCATCTAGAACTGGCCAAAATTCACACAGTGTATGACCAGCTAAACTGTTCTTTTAGGAGGCAGAGTTCATCTTTATTTTATGGTTATATCATATATTTTTATCATCTGCAACTCCCAGGATAAAACTTTATTGCTTGCCACACTGTCATCTCTGTCTCTAAACCACCCACCTCTGATGCGTTTCACCCTTATGGGCTTAGTCATAGGTGGGGGTGGTAAGAGAATGGATCTCTTTATACACAAGTGATAATGTTTGCAGGTCAAAATTTATCAGAACAACTAATCCAAATACAACAAGGTCAATCCCACTAGGCACATAAATAATATTCATAATTAAAAGACTAAACAATGTAAACATTTGGAGGCAGAGTGAAACTACTTCAATTCCCCCAACAAAGCTACACTGCAATTTTTAGCTGTTACTATAAATGCACATAAACCTGTTCTAAAAAAGATCTATCCCATTGTATCCCATCTGCTTCACTCCAAATCTTCACTCTGGATCTAAAGGATCCACTCTTTGATGAAAAACAATCTTTATTCAAAATTACCTAAAAACATGTGTTTTTAAAGTCTAATAGTAGAAACATGAAATACATACAAATAAAAACACATGCTATGCTGAACTGATGAAGAAAAAGACAAAAACTACCAAGGGGTGCAGTGAAGGACAGCAAAATATACAAATGTGTATAAACTAATCTATTCAGAGAAGTATGGCAAAAAGTAGGAAGTTTATGCATGTGTAACAGAAAATGCAGTTGTCCAATCTCAAATTCCCAAAGACCTCCCTTCTATCTAATCTACCCTCTCTATATAATCTATAATTTGTATCCTAAGTGACTCTACTCTCCCTCCATGTTGTTTACAAAACAATCTTGCTGCATTTGGGTTCTTTCATGTTCTAATATTGGAAAGATAATGGGGTTGATTTACTAACCTTATAAACACACCACAAACATGTATACACCTCTGTAGTGTGTTCCCTCCCAGCATGATCTATGGGTGGAATCTAAACACCTTTGTAGTGTGTACACACCCAGCAGGTGTGTTGTGCAAAGCCAAGCATGAATTTGCAAGGTGATGTTGTGTAAATTAGCTCTATGTTGTGTTGCTTGCGTTGATGAATGCAGGAATGTAAATGCATGAGCTAACCATTTTTGTCTAAACTGTGAAGCAGCATTATATATGCATCATGTGCATGATTTTTCCATATATGGCATTAGTGGAAATATGCTTTTAGACACTTTTTGGTTGATAAATACGTTTTGCTGTTTGAAAATCACACGCACCTGGTGCGTGCGTGTGTTTAGGTTAGTAAATCACCCCCAATATCTCATACAATCACAGAGGTATCTTGTTATCTTTCCCACATATCGTTTTTTACATGCCAGACAGGAGAGGATTTGCACTTCTTATCTAGTCTGGCAAGCCCAAGTTACTCACGATTTGTGGCCTCTCTCCCAGTCTCACGTGATCTGAGTCGACGTTGAGTCGACACAACTACATGAGCATTCTGACTAAACCATTCCCCTTAAATTAACCATGCCCACGTTTCCGCTCCATTAATCAACTTTCCTGGGTTGATGTCTCTGTCTATGATAATTCAAAATATACAGTATAATGACTGTAAAAGACTAGATTTATGTGGCTGATCCTGGGGAATTTGACTACAGAAGACACATATCCTAAAAACTACTGAATGTCTGCTCTTATAGACATCAGGCTTTGGAAATTTAATATCTGCAGGGATTGTGAACATAGTAATCAACCTATTCTATCATTTTCTATACCATATATTTTTAGCACAGATTTATTAATATAATGCATTATTAGAATGCACATGTATAGCATTTAAGCTAAACTAAATCATTTTGTAATATAATATTAATATTTGGTAAGTTCTTTAAATGATAGATGCACAATGGGTTTCTGAAGGGAAAGAAAGAGGGAGCACATGCACATTTCCGTTAACATATTGATATAACACTTACTTTTTCATGCACATCTTATTATTAAGCTTATACATTACCAATACTGTAAATGGGTATAAGAGAGACATCTACTGGTCAAAAATGAATAAGCCATTTCCTCATGTTAATGTTACTTAACTGAAGAAAATTCAATAAGCAGTACTATCAGAATGAGAATTCTTCCATTTTATTTCATTAAGCTTTTTGCTCCTCAGTCTTACACTTTTTACTTTTTTATATATGTTTACACAAGTAGGTAACATTTATACTTAGTTGTTTTAAACAGACAACACAAAAAGTATAATACATATAAAACAAAATACTAAGAAATATACATGGTACCATGAACCTGTGTTTCGAGATTATTATGTACAATACATTTAAAGCAGGTAAACACATTAAGTAAGCCAAAAGTATGTATAATAAGAGCAATCTAAGCATCAGGCTTACAGTCAAAGCCAATCCTCTGGAGTAAGGCTTTAAGTAAGTAAGTTTAAGTAATAAAAAGAAATGTAAAACCACAAAATATTCTGGCTATGGAGTATCATGTGCTGAAGAAACGTTTAATTCCCGAGTGGGTATTTGGAATGCAGGGGGATAATTAAGGTCTGACATCAACTATAGAGATGAATGTTAAATAGGAAAATAAGGAGATCTCTCTTCCAATTAGAGTGTGAAAAAGGGGACTGTGTAAAGAGGAGCAAAATTAAAATGGAGATAATTTGAAACAGTAGGTGCTAGGGGTGAGTTAGGGGAAGGATGGAGTAAGGGAGCATGAGGATAGTGATTTATAGGTTTTCTATGGGACTAACTGGGAAATGCACAGCCATTGTAGTATAACCCAGCACACGCAAAAGTGAGATTAATGTTGAGCTTATATCTGCTTTGGCGATTATATTCTAATCAGAAACACCATACTGTAAGTAATATGGTCTGGGTACCATTTAAAAATGGCCTTATTTTGCCACAGTAATGTACCATAGTGCCCATTATTCTCTGTCTCACCTCCATGAGGCTTAGAGTTGGTTGCAGGGTTGCATTTGTCTAGTGTCCAGGAAAATAAAGGTTACAGGTTTTTGTTGTTATTTGGGAAGGTTAGAGATTGGTCTGTTTAACGGAGCTTCCCAGGGGTCAGCTTCATTTTTGGTCAATTATGTCACTGAGTATACCCTGCCCCTGTGTTTATATATTTGGCTGTCAGATACGGAGCTGCCATTCAATGATTGTCTCCTGTTGGGTGCGTACGTGTTTGTTGGTCTGCTGGATGTTTCTTTTGATGATTGGCAGGTGTCTTTTACTGTAATTGATGATCATCTGCTGACTGACGTTGGGAGAGGATTTGTCAAAGGTCTGGGTGTCCTAAATTACACTGTCACTTTTTTTGGTGAATGAGTAGAGGAAATATGTACCAATTATTCACTCATGTAGGGGGATGCAATCTGAGGGCCCCCTTTTATTCCTAAAGGAGGCTTATTGATTCCAATGAGCCTGCAGATCCCCACAACCACCGGGCCAGGGACACAGGGGCAAATTGCTTTGCCTGATGGGTCCCCCATGGCACGGTACCCCACCTACCATGTTGAGGGCAAGTGGCATGATATAGTTCAGGAGGAACACTCATCCTACCATTTCCTTGCCTGCCAGGCTACATGCTCACCTCACGTCTTTTTTTTTTGCATGGGGTTCCTCCTTTAAACCCATATCAGTTTTGAAGTGTCTGGTATACATTTTGGGGTCTCTCTTTAAATTCATACTAGACCTGAAGGGCCTCTTTTATACTGATTCAGGTGAATTGTTTATCAAATGGCTGATAAAAGAGCTTAGAAATAACACATTAGTTGTCATGTTTTCTTGTATTTTAATGATAAGTATAAATTGCCAGATTTGATTTAACCTAAAATACCATTAATCTTATATAAAAACTTTACTTCTAATATTGACAGTTGTGTATGAAATAGGTTACCCATACACAACAAAATATTTTACCTTGTAATAAAATTGTTATTCAAGTGAATATCTTTAAAATGCTGCCAAAAGCACAACTGATTTCTGAAACAATGGGGTTAATTTACTAAAGGAGTAGAGCATGTTCACTTTCACAGTGAACTTTTATTTTGCAAAGGGAATTTTTATTTATCTTAGTGAATGAGGTAAAACAAAGCAAAATTCATGTTACACAGAACACCCAAACATGTGCAAGAAAAAAATTAAGAAAACCAAATGTTTTATTGCATGTTATTAGATAATTGGTCTAAAAGGTCAGCACAGCTTCACCTCATTCACAAGTTTAGTGAATTTTTTCAAGATAAGTGCAAATTATAATTTTAAAAACATCACTTTTGCAAAACTCCGCATTGCAATGTAGTGTAATGGCCATTTAAAATTATAAATCAATACACCATCATTTTCAGCTTTTTACAAGCTGTAAATTATGTATACAACAGACATAAAGCCAGGGGACAGATCTTAATGAAGGCTGTTTAGTGTCTGCATTGGTGGTTCCAGGTTTGAGCTTTTACTCTTGTGAAAGGCAAATGAAAAGCAGCAGGATATGACTTTTCAAATACCAATCATTCTCATAATGAGAAGACCCCCACACACCTCATTACAAGACACTTTATTCCCGATTACAGGAGCCCACTGGGATTTGGCAACAAGGTTTGGGACAGAATAATTTCAGTGATTGACACAGTTACCATTTAGACCATTTCCTAACAGTGCAAACAAGTTTGTTAAGTGAACTTGTCAATTATTTGTATTATAAAACTGCATGCAACATTTATAAAATATAATCATAAAAAAGAATCAAGAAATGATTCCATATGTGCACCTGACTTAATTTACAAAAACAAATATGTTTGTATGACTGTGGTTTAAAAATACACTATACAATAGTTTATAATATATGCATTTGTGTATGTTTCTTATGATGTCACTGTAGTAATATGGAATAACAGTGGCAATCTCATGAGTCTGAAAACGATCACATTTGTTTTTATTTTGTATTATTCTTCAATGTTTTAGCTTTTGAAGCTGTAGCCAGAACAAAAGGATTTCAAATGAATCTTCCAGGTGTTATTTATGCGAAGAAAAGTATTTTCTGAAATGCAAGCCTTAGGGATCCAGGCTAAGAAGGTCCAACTTGGTTTTTCAGCAGGTATACCTATTGGGAATTGAAAGTATATACCCACTCAGAAAAGGTTAACATTTTTGGCAGTTTTGTATGGGTCATTTCCTTTTATCCATGTTTTTTTTTCCAATGGCCTGGCAGTCCTTTCTCTGTGGTTCATCAACCATAGCCATCAAACTTCATACAAGGCAAGGGAGCTAAAAAACAAAATGCTCTACATCAACAAAGGAGATTAATGAAACTGAAAGGGTAACAAAAATTGAAGAATGCATGAATAACATTTCTGTATGTGCACCTTTTGTGACATGCTATTTGAAAAAAATTGCGTGCAGACTACAATATCAAAAGAACATGCATTTGATCCAGCTTTCTCTATTTCACTTTTAGAGAGTGGTATGCATAGATCACTTGTGGCTTTTCAGTAGTTCAACTAACAAGCAAACAAATCATGGTATGATGTACGCAGGGGGTATTTAGTTAGGGTAAATCACATCAAAATAACACTACTTTCTATACAAGAAGAGTTAGGGTGGCTGTAAATAGGCCTATAATAGCAAGTAATGCAAACAATGTAAACTTCTGAAATGCTACTCATGCCATGAAGAAATGGACTAGACAGACACAGCAAGCACTTTTATCACTGGAAGCACTCTTATTGCATATAGAGGCTTCCAAGGAAAACCTATGTGCAACCCATATTTTTCTTCTGTGGAAAAAAAGGTAACATTTTACTGAAAATCACTGAAATGAAACCTTAGCTATATCAGGTGAAAAATCAGCAGGTACCAGGGGTGTGGCAATTCATGCAATGGAAGGCATATATCCTAAGGCAGCGATGGTAAATCTTGGCACTCCAGCTGTTTTGGAACTACAAGTCCCATGAGGCATTGCAAGGCTCTGACAGCCACAGACATAACTGCCAGAGGCAAATGCATCTTGGGACTTGTAGTTTTGGCACAGCTGGAGTGCCAAGGTTCGCCACCACTGTCCTAAGGCATGTCAACTATCCTATGTATTTGGCCACCCATAATGAACATTTTTTTCGGAATAGGAATAACTAATATAAAATTAGCAAACTGTGCACATTTCTGAAAAGTCCACTCAAGGAATCCAATAAAATACAATTAAATTAGATCCAGATCATTAAAACAGTTAAACAATATGGATAAAAAATGTAAGGAATGCAAGGGTATGTCAATGTTGTAGTTTATAGGTTTATGGAGGGTTGTTTGATGGGTTGTCTTGTGTGCAGGGTGAGACACTGATATCTCTGGTACAACCATGAATACTTTGATTACAGAAGCAGCTTTGAGTCCAGTGGCTGAAAGATATACTGTAGAGATGCCCATACAGATTTGCTGTTGGAGCAAACTTGTAGGTGACACTTCAAGCCTTCATTGGCAGGAAACATCATCCAGATTATTGTAATACATTGACTACTTAATGATGGACCTGGTGTGTGGATATTCCTCCTTTTATTGATTGCTGCCTGAGTAAAAATTGAGCTCGGTAGAAGGATCAGCACCTGTGGCTGGAAATAGATGTCAGATAAGGCTTACAACAGTGTCACTTTGCTTTCATGAAGGAGAAGAGAATGGTTGATGGGACATCAATCATTTTACTTTTCAATTACTTTCCTCCCACCCTCCTTCTGTATGTCAGAAAACTATATCTATTATTTATAGCAGATACAGTATGTCTTATTCAAAATAAATTATACACATGAACTAATGTGATTATAATCAACTTTTAGATTTCAAGAAATTTGGGTACTCTTCAAGGTCAGATTTTCTCTTCACTTTTTGTCTTTCCTCTTTATCTCTTTAAGTTGTTTGATGGATATAAGATAGCTGGATTAAATTACTAATACACACAATAGACAACAGATGCTCACATACATATACCATTCAATTTTCTATGCACATAATAAAAGCAGCTTTGAAAAACTGCTTAGAACAATGAGGATGGTGATACATGTAGAGTAAACTAAATGCCACCTGCTCATTCTATTGTTCCCTGTAACAAAATGTGTCACTGCTGTTGTGCTCTGTGATTTACAATATTATTTGAATACTTTTAAAAGATAACAATGGTGTGTATACCTGAGGTGCAGAGGGTTTTAGTCTGCCCTTGTCCTTATTTTATTCCCACTCCATGCAAAGAGCCCACATTTTGTTTCATTCTTAACATTAAACATACACGTTAAACATCTGTTTCCCCATAGGCATTTTGATAGGCCATAAATGCTATGAATTCTCCCCCAAGGTTTTTCAGTAACTAAAAATGTGCGCTGTGAGAATTTTACAAAACCAATAGTATATGCATAAACATAATTTGATTTGGGATTAAGAAGAAAAAAAGTTGTTAATTGTTTATGCATAAACATACTGAAAACGTTAACAATGAGACAATTTGTTTCCACTTGCTACCATCTGTACACAGGTCATGTGGGAGTATTTATCAATGGTACTGTAAAATCTTTTAAAATTGTCTAAGGACTCATACCCTTGTATATTCAGAGAATTCACTGTGTGGTATATACAACACACTACATGGTGACTGTGCCTTTTTTCTCAGCTAAATTGAATTATTACTGAATAAGAACTGCATAGGTATACTATGAGCACATATTGACCTATTTTGGTGCAGTTTGCATTTTTAAACAAGCAAATAGGGACAGATCTTAAGGATCCATCAACAGAAAACCTAAAGTGACACTAAACTCAGGAGTTAAATCTTAAAAATACCTTAACTATTAACAAAAATGTAACTTATTTGTTATCACTCAGCTGTGGATCCTCAAATCATGTCCAAATTGGTGCCAATACTGTCCTTCCTTATGGAGGATGGATACTTTTGTTCCCCATGGTCCCTGTGTGTGTTGTAACGTAGCCACCACTCCAAGCTCACTCCGGTGATGGACTACAATCTCGATAAAATTAGTAAACTAAACATGAGATTGTAGTCTATCACAGGAGTGAGCTTGGAGCGATGGATACTTTACAACACACAAAGAGACCATGGGGAACAAAAGTAGCCACCCTCTAGGAGGAAGGACATTATCATCACACATTCAGAGATGATTTGAGGACCTACAGCTGAGTTATACACAAATAAGATACATTTTTTTAATAGTTAAGGTACTTGAATGCATTTCTAAGATTTAACTCCTGAGTTTAGTGTCACTTTTGTAATTGTCAGTGTACCAACAGTGTGTTGACAGCACTGTGCAATGTCTTGGCTGTCATAAGAGTGAATAATTTCTTTTGACACATCTAGTTTTCACAGCAGAAAGCCCAACATAGTGACATAACAGTGCTGGGATGTTGGGATCAAAAACTAGCATGCCAACATTATCCAACTTGTATATGAATAAATGAGTCTGAAATGCAATTTGCAATTGTTTGAACGATGTGTCTGGCTGTTTCAAAGTGATGCTTCCATATATTTAGAAGGTCTTATAGACTGAGACACTGCCTTGGAGTCGACATTTGTGTAGATCCTGATACCTGTGCACTTCTGGGTCATGTTCCCTTAAAGGAGAACTATGGGGTCAGGGCTTTTCCCCATAGTTCTCCTTAGGGTAACGGGAGGACACAGTAAATGACACACAGTAAATGACACCGTAAAATGGAGCAGTAAATGACACAAACAGGAAGGAAAAAATATATCATATTTAAAAAAAAAACAAGAGGTGCTAGAGGTTGTTGTTTGCCCATTAGTTAGAAACATAGCATATCAAATAGCTGATATGAGTATGTGCACAGTGGCAACATTTTCCAGTGAACAGATTATTTTCTTAAATATTTACCCTTATCTTGTCTCTCATTAGCAATTCTAAAGATATGTCACTATATGTGGTGTTGTTATTTTTTTTTTAGCCTATCATTTTGTAGCATTCATTCTATTACAGCTGCTATGCAGACTGTTTTTCTTTGCTTTTAGAAGGAATATATAGTCTATGGGTCTATTGGTATTTAAATATTAATGTCTGATGAATGACTTCTTAGGAATCTAGACACAGATCTTTTACTTATGCAAACAAATAACTTTCCACTATACTATTACAACAATTATACATGCATTTATAAACATGCACTTCAGTAAATGTGCACTCAAACAATTAAATCAATGTAAGTCAGTGTAATATACTGTTAAAGTAATTGCCAATGCTCTGTGTTTAATGCCTGCATATTATACTAATTATCATAGGTAGACATATATTTGTGGTGTGACAGAGTATTCTATTATGATACCATGAATTTACGGCATGGTTTACTAAAGGCGAAAAATTAACTCTGGCCCTGCAAATCCCCATTTGCCTCTAACATCCAATTAGCTAAACAATTTAAAAAAATAAACTGAATTTTGTCCTGTGCATGACTGCATGTTTGGGGAAAAAACACAGGTTGAAGCAGACTATGTGCCAAACCCATCCAAATAGTCCCTAAAGTGTAATTTCAAGTTTGCATTTAAAAAACAAAACAAAAAACTAGGGGGCTTATACATAAATCATAGGAAATTGCTATGCTCATCAGTGCCATCTAGTGCCATGTGTATGGCATCTACCAAGCATTTACTTAATTTGCACTTTAGGGCTTAATGCTGGGGTTTACATAAACTTTATTATAAGATGATTTCCTTAAGATGATACCTACTGTGTTTTAAACATTAGTGTTGTTATTTTCACTGAAAAATAATTGTACCTGCAGGTAGATGTTAAATTATGGCCCCTCTTGGTAGAAAGAAAGCAACATTGTTGTGCTCGGTTGTGTCATCATACTGTACTTTCAACAGAACTGCATGTCAAATATGCTGCAACAGACTGCTATTCTAGAATAAACTGCAGCCTTATAAACAATTTCCAGGTATTCAGATACCTTTGGGTAGTGAGAAACCTTGTGAGGTAGAACCAAGGTTTAGAAAAATATTTATTTTCACTTAAAGCTGAAAGATAGTTAGTTGTCATACAATGAGGTATGCATAAAGGGGGAGTACCACATCCCAATAATTTATATCAAAGAAAAAAGAAAGAGTTCAGACTTTTGAAGTACTCCAAGGATTACACAAAGTGTTCTTTTTTAATAAAATATAACAAATTGCAATATAGCAATCACTTGTTGCTATTGGATTGACCATATCTTGCATTCAGCTACAAACCTGTAGTGATGCCCAGTTGCCTATACAAATATACATATACAAACCTGTTGTATTCATATACAAACCTGTTTGCCATATATATTTAATTCTTGCATGTACTGAAGTACCCTGTGAACATTTATTTTAAAGTTGAAAAAAATAACATGATAGTTAATTTACATCACTGAACACGATTCTCTGGATTTGCCTATTTGCTGGACATTTAGAGGGATGTCAGTAGAGGATTACATTGTGATGACATCTTTGATAAATTTGCATTTCATCTTTTTTTTTTTTTAAATGCCCCTTGAAAGATGAATACAAGAAGACCCAGCACATCACATAATCAGCCTAAAGACATCTGCAAAAGCTAACTATAAAAGAAAAAAGAGGCCAAACATACATGTAGGGTGGTCCCTCCAGGGCAATGATGACTGGAGGAGTGAGACGAAATTAAAAAGGTGCAAAAAAAGTTGGAATACAATGTTGTTAAAACTTTATAAAACTTTATTGTCACACAAACTAGTGCAAGACAAAGCAGCATTTGTCATAAAGATTTGAATTACCCTTGGACATGAAGGGGATAAACATTTAGGATGTTAAATGACAATATATGAATATTCTAGCACTTCCCATTTTTTTGCCTGCATCAATTAATGGATGATAGAGTTCAAAGGTAGCATATTCACATGAAGGTATTGTTTTGGTTATGTGTTTAGATGAAGCACTGAGATCTTGAGGAATGCTGAATTAAGTTTTACGTGCTTAGAAGAACATTACACATATAAGTACAGCATCATGAAGAAAAAAGAGAGAGGAAAAAAACTTCCTGTGTATCATAGATAAGAATGCACATAGAGACTAACGTTGCACTACAGTGTCATCTACAGCTCAAAAGACAAAGTATATCAGTATATGCTGTTGTATTTCCAACAGGTACCAAGCTTACATAACTAAAATGAATCCAAGAAAGTACATAACACTACTTTAATCCACTAATACAACATTTGTGTTCCTACTAAGAAATATATCAGTTTTGCTCCAGCCCCAAGCAATGGAGCCAGCTCCAAGCTCTGGAGACTTGCCAACACGAGAACCTACAGCTCTGTAGTTTGTATGTAATATTGACCTCATGTGACACACACCTCTTGCAATAGTTTTCTCTGTCTCTGCCACAGCATCCCTGTTTCTTTTCACTTTAATACACCAATCTCCTTATTATTAAATTTGCTCTATAAAACATATCAGGAATAAAAGCTAGGGTACAATACAAACACTAAAGTTGTATTGTGTCTCAAAAATGTTTGAAAGATAGGGCTAATGGGTCCCAATTGCCTCAACCTGACTCTGGCTTTGGCTGCATGCAAATGCGGAGAAAAGTATAAATAAGTGTATGTGAAATTAAAAAATAAAAATTTTTCTAGCAGAATGGCTTTCTATTGCAGAAGAAATGATCTATGTGTACATGTGCAGCTAAGTGTACAATCTTACCATGTCTTGATAACAGAATGAATTAACATCCATGCACATGTGCAAATTGTGTCATATCGGGCTGGCCATTGAAGATGTTCAAAGACACCAATCCAGAAGAAGACTGGACAAAGATATCAGTGCTGGTGCGGGAGCATGCTGATGCCTCATTGATAGAGCACAGTAGACATGTGCAATTCGTTACGAATTGAAATTCGTACAAATTTTCCTGAAATTTTCGTAAATTCGGAAGCATCTGAAATCCGAATTGCAGTTTCCGAATTATATCCGAAATACGAAATTCCGTTAACGAATTTCGGATCCGAATTTCTTTGAAACGGGAACTAATATTACCCCTGTAAATGAGGTTGAACAACATGACAAGATTTTTTTTAAAATCCGAAATACGGATCCGCTGCTGCTGAGAGTTGCATTACAATACAAGCAGGAAATACGAAACTCCGTTAACGGAATTTCATTCCGTTACGAACATTCGTTATATTGAAGTTAAAAAGCAAAATACCTTTGTTAATATATTGGAGTTGATGGTAGTTTTTTTTAATCCGAAATACGAAATTCGGATCTGGAATCCGTATTTGGAATTCGTATTTCGTTTGGTAGACCAATCAGAGGTTTTCTCTTCTGCTGCTGAGAGTTGCATTACAATGAAAACAGGCAGGAAATACGAAATTCCATTAATGGGATACTGAGTATACTGAGCTTAGGGTAAAGGGAGGATGCTAGTTTGTGTCCTCCCGTTATCCTAAGGAGAACTATGGGGAAAAACACTGACCCCATAGTTCTCCTTTAACTACATATGTTTTTGTTTTTTCATATTAGTTGTCCGTTAAATAACCCATCTTTACATAATTGTTTAAAGCCTGTCTCCTGCCAAACCAAAACAATAGTCTTGCAGTGGGACTACCATTGCACTGCAAGGATTAAGTGCTTGTTTATGCCTAGGGGACTGGAGTACAGCATTTTTATTTACCTGATGCCTGCTCCCTTAGCAATCAGAGCTAACTTATCTCCCCTCTGCCCTGGCTGAGGTGGAATGTCCCTTGGTGTCCTCATTTCTTATGCAGGTCTATGGAACCTGCATTAGAAGTTATGATGTCCCCACAAATTGCTAAACACAAATAATTTTTTGAATGAACTCATAAACATTTAGGGGGTTATTCAGTAAGCTGCCGAAGATTGCTAAGTGAATAACCGAGCCGAAGTGAAGGGAGCTGAACCCCATTCAGCTATTCACTTCAGCCCTGTATGGCTGTTTTCAGCTGTACTGGCTTAGGCTCCCTTCTCTTCCCTTTGGTTCAGCAGAACAGCCTCAGCACGTTCGACTGAACTGAAGGGACGAGCCCATTCATCTCAGCCAATCCAATATTTGGATCTGCTGAGGTGAACGTTCAGCAGTTCATTTCCTGCTATTTGCCTCTATTCTCATATGGGCCGAACAGCAGAGAGTGAATAGAGAGTGAATAGCCGACAATTAAATAACAACAACAAAAATGGTGTGGGGTCCTTTCCACACCATACCAGACACTTTAGGTCTGGTAGGAATGTTAGGAGGGACCCACGAGTTATCAAAAATAATGTGTGGGGTTCCACCCAAAAGTCATACCAGACCCTTTAGGCCTGGTAGGAAATTTAAGGGGGACACCCACGCCCAAAAATGTGAAAACAAATTGGAGTCCCCCCTGAAATTCCCAATTAGACCCTTTATCTGGGCACTGGCCTGGCAGGGCAGGAAAGGGGGAAGACGAGTGAGCACCCCCCTCCCTGTGCCATACCAGGCCACATGCCCTCGGCATTGGGCGGGTGCTTTTCCAGGGGGGCGGGTGCTGTCAAAAATTAGAGATTTGACAGCACCCAGCCAAATGTAAACAGATGGGCAGAGTGAGTGGTGACATCACCACTGGCTCCACCCATCTGTTTTATTCTGCCGGGGGGTGTCAAATCCCTCTTTTTGCGGCGGCAGTCATGGGGTTCAGTCGCATCCGGCCAGGTCCGGCAGGTGGCAGGATATTTTTGACAAGTCTGCGTCATTGTTCATTGTGATTGACCTTGGATTACATCGCTGGATGATGTGATTGACCCTGGATTACATCGTTTGATGCTTGCCGTCCCTTTCCTGCCCTGCCAGGCCAGTGCCTGGATTAAGGGTCTGGTTGAAAATTTTAGGGGACCCCATGTTTTCCTTTACATTTTTGGGTGATGGGGTTCCTTAAAATCCCTACCAGACCCAAAGTGCCTAGTATGGCTTTTGAGAACCCTTCCATTTTTTTTTAGACTTGGGGGGTCACTCCTAACATTCCTACCAGACCCTTCAGTTGCAGCTTAGTTCTTCAGCTGCTGTACAGGCTATTGTGAATAGCCCGCACAGCAGCTCTTTGGTCGGCTGAACTGAAGGCTTCCCACAGCCAAATCAAGCTGAAGGATTAGCCGAACACTTGGCTTAATCCTCCGGCTCCTTTGTAAATAACCCCCTTAGTGAATGGTAATATAAGTGATAAAAATTAAAAGACTTTTAAACCTTTGATTGATATATACAGTATATACAGTATACCCAATTGAAGTATTGCTTTGTACATCCATGTTTGTCTTTAGACTTATTTTCTTGAAGGTTAGTAATAAACTGCAGAGCTATTGCACAGCACACCTAAAGAGTGTTACCATGCACTAGGTGAGTTCTGCTGCCATTTATTTGAATGGCACCCCAGCACACTTCCCAGCCTCCTTGTGTTGCACTGCAACACAATGTGTGGTACTGCAATACTGTGAATCTCAGTGCAATGAAAAAAAAGTAGTGCATGCACTCTTTTTAATTGCACCTCAATGCACAGTATTGTGGTATGGGATATTGCGCTGCAAAGCATGGTGGCTAGGAGGTGTGTTGGGCTGCCATTTAAATTAATGGAAAGACAATACACCTAGTGTTTTGCTTTGTGAAAGTGTGTGTCCAGGATCTTATCTTAATCCCAATGGTAATATAAGAGAAAATAGAGCACAACAGTGAGGTCTGCATACTTTTTTTTAAAATAATTATTAGACCTGGAAAAGGCCTTTGATTGTGTACAATGGAAAAAGCTGTGAAGGGTTCTGAAAAGAAGAGAAATCGTGTTTGCTGTCCCCGTTACACTTTATCCCATGGCCTGTATACCTCGACATGCAGCTAATTCCTTCTATACTGCACTAATTCAGACTGGATGAAATCTTGAAGCGTTATTAACAAAACAGGGTGGGTGAAACTGGTAAAAAAGAACATGACACATAATCAATACATGAAATATGCAAATACAGTGTTAGCTCACAAATAGAGTGCAAAACAAGTCTTTCCCTACCAGCAATGCTGCTTTAAGGGGAATCTGGGTGTTTTCTCCAAACATGTGCTCAGGATGGCTTTAGATCCTCCTCTCCTCAGTTCCAAGGTGGAGTCTGAACAGTCAAAAATCACCAATTTTGAGATGGCAGGTATTTAAACCAAATCATTCCCTGCTGGGCAGGACATTGTGAGAAGAGAATAAGACTATGTAAACTAGGCAACTAGTAAATATGGCTTTCCAACATAATATAACTAGCCTTTGCTGGTGATATTGAACTAAAAGCTTGACATGCGAGAAGAAAACTAATATAGCGGGATAACAACAAAATATTTCATTAATGGTATTTGCTATGCCTCTAAGGTAACATTCTGGAGCAGATAAAATGATTTACAAGAGTCAGGGGACTACCATCAGTCAGACTGGAAGGATAGACAAAGATCAACAGCAGAAAATCTACAAAACCATGAAAATAATATACCTTGATAAAAGAAAATAAATCAATTTTATTTTTATTGTTCTGTCTTTGTTCCTTTGCTTAGCCACAACTGTGAAATAGGCTCTGATATGTACTCTCTCAAGGGACAGGGACAAAACTCTAAATAATTCAGGATCAGAAACCAGACAAAATCTGAATTTGGCTCTTTAAAGACCTAATAGAGATTGCACAACTGTGATAATGTGGGCATATAGAAAGGGCAATTGAAGACAGATTACCTAAAATATTAGGCATTATGTGAGGGAACTCAAGAAAGATGGAGGCTGAGTTTTAGCTGGAAGCAGATGATTGAAGGGACAGTGGTTGAATAGAAGTCACATCAAGTGATTTGTCTAGAAATTGAGTAAAGTGCTTTTTTGCAAACCCCTTGGCACTGTCAGGGTACAGATTTTTTTAAATAAGTATAGTAGGTTCACTGTTGTTTTTTAAAAATAAGTTGCAACATCAAGTGTATGTGTTATTATGAAGGTATATTTTCCTATGTTACAGGTGAGATTTAGCTTCAAATTTGTTTAAAATTAAATTGTAAAACTTGAATTCTAGATTTGAATTGCTTTGATGTCAATAGGAAATTAATTCTGATCACTTTTGGACATTTCATAAGCTCTTGTCACCTAAATGGCATGGGAAACCTCCATTATCTATTCTTTTATTTATTTATTTATTTGTTTTTGGGTGTAGAATTATTGTAAGTTAAGGTGTTTTAGATGTTAGGAGTAAACAGATGTTAGATGTTAGATGTTTTAGGTGTAAAAAAAAGTGTGAACAAAAACACCTTAAATATAATAACAAGACAGTACTTTGTAGTTTATTTCTGCTGCATATTTGCTATTTAACAATATCCACCAGTAAAGGAACAAAAAGGGTCAATATAGCATATGATTGTACAACTGCCATTATGTATATTGTGTACTGTTTCTTATATATTGCTTCTATAATTTATTAGATGTCATAAAGCATGTATTATCTATTTGATGTCATTTATATAAAAATACTTCTTCCTTTTCATCCGAGATATGTGCCACCTCTGCTTGCCTTAGTGGGTTGTCACCTCTGCCTGCCTTGGCGCTAGGAGGATGCCTCCTGTGCCCCCTTTTTTGGCCAGGAATTGGGGGAGACACTTTCCATCTTAGATGGGGGCCTTCTTGGTCCCCCTCCTCCTAGTATGTGTGGGCATGGTCTTTCTATGTAACGACCGGCAGCGTTGTGTCCCCTGGCCCCTTTAACATCTCTCTGGAGCGGCATCTAGCCTATTTCCATCTGGGGTGGGAGTGTCCCGCCAGCTTGCCGCTCATTGGCTTGAGGCCTGGACACTCGAGGTCAGATTACCACCTCCGTCACACGCCGCCATCTATATGCACGCACGTCGCCGCCGGTACTTGCAGTGCACGGCTGGAGACGGCCACACATGTACCGGCGGCGTTTGACGTTGGAGGATGTCAGGAGGCTGCCCTGAGGCCTCACTATACAACAAAACCCCCCTTTTATGCTGTGTCCTTCCCTTGGTAAGTAATGGCCTATAGAGCCATTATGCATTTTCAATGATTATAGATGTAAACCAGAGTTCTCTATATGGAACACCCTGTTGTATGTATATATATAGATATATATCTTTCATATGGATATATTTTTCTATCCCTAGCTATTTTGTGCATTAATTGAGGGACATAATAAGTAATAATGCCTGGCTAGCCCATTATAGGTTGGTGTTTTCTTCGGTGTAGTGTTCTCTCTCCTATACATCATATATATGTGTTTGATTTATCTTAGATGGATCTTCCTTGGGTATGAGACTATTCTCCTCCCTATCACACTACTAGTACCCCTTAAGAACAGCCTCTGACTTGGGTCTCCATCCTCCTTCACCCTGGGAACATGTGCCTCCCCGGTCCACCTGGCATTTTGGTGTGTGCATCCGTTGATTTCACACTGAGGGGGTAAGAGTGATTGGCACCTCTCGGCAATGATACTTTGGGGTCTATTCACGAAGCAGCCGAAGGATCTAGCCGTAGCTTTGGCTGATCCTTCGGCTAGCTTTGGCCCCAGGACCCCTTCAGTTCAGTGGAACCGAAGGGCTGCTGTACGGGCTATTCACTATAGCCCGTACAGCTCCCGAACTTGCCCGAGCAGCTCAGTCGAGCCGAAGGCATATGCCTTGGCTCGACTGAGCCGCACTGAAAGCAGAAGCTGGCCGAGTGGCCGGCCGGCAGCCTGCTTCTGACGGCTGGGCGGAGCCAGCTGTGATATCTCCAGCCACTTGTAGAGAGATCAGCGTCCCTGGTTACCAGCTAACCAGGGACACTGATCTCCAGACAGCCTAACTCTCCCGGGCGCTCCGGGAGTCTCCCACTCCCGGCCGCTAAGGAGAGAAACACTGCTCTTTCTTTTTTTATGCTGACACGGAGCCGTGTCAGAATAGAAAAAAATTCACCATAGGAATGCATTGCTAGATTCCTATTGGCTATTTCAATTTGCAATAGCCAATAGCAAACTAGCTATTGTACCCGCCCCCTGCTGCAGTTCTCCACTCAGGTCCCCACTAGTGATTGACAGCAGCAGAGGGCGGGTACAATAGCTAGCTTGTTCTTGGCCATTGTAAATTGAAATAGCCAATAGGAAGCTAGCAATGCATTCCTATGGCAAAATGTTTTTTTCTTTTTTTTTTTTACGGCAGCAGAACTAACGCCCAATAGAACACAGTTGGGCGGAGCTAGCTGTCAGTGCTAGCTCCGCACAATCGCTTTCTATATATTTTTTTCTACATTTTTAACAATTTTTCTGTTCTGTTCGGTCCCACAGAGGGACCGAGTAGAACAGCTCGCATTCGGCTATTCACTTACTGCTGTTCGACATCTATAAGAATAGACCAAACAGCAGCGAGTAGCCTGCCAGCGGTTCGGCTTAGCCGATCCAGATGTTGGATCGGCTGAGTCGAACTCCTTCTGCACTTCGGGTCGGCCGTACCAGCCTGAAGTGAATAGCCAAACAGCGTTCGGCTCACTTCGCATTAGGTCGGTCATTCACTCGGCTGCCTACGGCAGCTTAGTGAATAGACCCCTTTATTATTTATTATAATTGATGCTGTAGTACTTATGCTTTCTCTTCTATGATCTTCAGATCACCTCATCCTCCTGATGAAGCGCCATTTGGTGCGAAATGCATAGAGCATTGCATTACCACCCACTAATCTGGTTCCAGTTAGAGGTTTTGACCACTACTAAATGGGTTGTATTTTCTCATGAATTGTGCATGTCCATCTATTGTTTTGTATGTTGGAACAATCATGTTATCATTTTCTATATCATGTCTAATATAGCCTCTACTTTGGAACATAATGGGTGTTAGGAGGTTCTCTCTCTCTTTTGTGTGCTTCTTTTATAATATATCATCAATTTGATATTTTAAACTTTTTGTATGGAGTATAATAAACAATATATTTTTATATATCAAAAATCTTTCTTTGGAGCTTATTGGACTTGTCATTTGGTGCCCCAAAAAACCCAACTTTTTTATTTCCTTTAAAAAACTATATGTAAGACAATTAATAATGTAAAAGTAAACAAAAATGTACATATACATATATGATGTAGCTGAGGCTGTCAGTGAGAAATGTTCTGTTCTGATACATACAGCTTAAATGCATCTCCCAAGCATATAGTTTGAAGGATTGTTTTGTTTTATATTGCCCTAAAAGTTATATAAAATAGAGCGCCCCCCCCTTTTGCTAAACAGTTTTCTTTAAGCTGTTTTTTGCAATGTCAGTGCCCATCTCCACATTCCCTTTGTTTGACAGTCCCTTGCCTATTAGCCTTGAAAATGTCTCCAATATTGCTCTTAAAAAATGTTGTTTTTTTGTTTTGTTTAAGGGGTTTGGATTATAGTTTGCAGTTTCTTGAATTTACAACGTTTGATGAATGGCCCATAAATAAAACCATAATACATTCGCTCACCACTAATTACACACATCACACACATTTTAGTAAAGATCTTCCTGAAGTGGGGACAGCTAAGTATACCTAAAAAGTGTGCTGGAGGAGAGTGCCTAACCCTAAAAAGGATAAGTGTTTAAAAAGTACACTTGTCCTTTAAAGAAAAGGGAAAAAAGGTGTTGCTTTTAATTTACACAAAAAAAATACAATTGATACAAATACAATTAAAGATTCTATGCTAAAAAATCACTCTTCTAATCAAGATATTAATGACAGATGCAATTTCAGTTTTGAGTATCAGTTTGATGTACTATGACTCAAAAATTGCAAATTACTATCCAAAAATTGAATACGTTTTTCTTTGTTCTAATCAATATTGCCATGATTCGTGAAACAGAAAATATTGATTAATAAAAGGCAATCTTGTCAAAATAATAACATTTCTGTTTAGAAACGGTTTTATATTTAAACATTGCAGTGGTAATCTGTAGTTAAGAAACAGACTAAAATAACATACATATTATGAAGCAACACTGACATTTTTTTTTTGTAGAGTAAGGGAAGGCTAGAACCCCTATCAGCTTTTTATTGCTGTCTGTGTTCTTGTTGCAGATTTTGCCTCAGGTTAAATGGTTGTTTATATGATAGTAAAGTTGGCAATACACAAACTTTATAAACAGTCTGAATATTCTACATGGGTAGCCCTGTCATCAACCTTCCATCTGGTATCCTCTAGGGCTTGTTCACACCAAATGCAGACCAAATCTGCATGAGTTTCTGTACATGCAGTGCAGTGTGTTTTGCCACATTTTTGATGCGTTTGCATGCGTCCCAGAGCAGAAAAAATAGGGTATGCTGTAGTTTTTTTGCATGCTCTGGAACTGAACGGTGCGGTGTGAACCAGTGCCCAAAATGCCATTGGAATACATTGGACGCAGTTTTGATCCAGTCTGCAACTGCTCTGCTCCTGGAATGCGCTTGGTGTGAAGTAGCCCTTATTAAGAAAAAAAGGGAGCTGGTTGGAACATTTATGGGCAAACAGTGAATCACCTGCCATCACTGTTCACATATTCTGACAGCAGTGCACCCACTGTCAGAATACAATAGCCCAGCAGGAGATTCTTCCATTCAAGCAGTTTAGCAGGGCGAAGAATCTGTTATATTATATAATATATATTTGTTCGATTTTTTTGTCAAGCGGTAACAGTTAGTTGAGTGGTGGAAGTAATAGCCACAAAAGATATAAGAGATATAGGAAAATTAACTTTTAATTTAATTTAACTTAAAGCCCTCAGCTTTGTACAAATTGACCAGTGGGAAAAATGTAAAAGAGCATAGTTTGTGAGCTTCTTTTTGTCAAAACAAAGTTCGCAAAAACATTTCAGAACCACAAACTCAGATTCCCTATACCCAATTCCCACCACCATGTCCGCAAATATTTCCTAAAATATTTATTGGTATGTGTTTGGTAGAAATTGGCTTCCATCAGGACAGTACTTTAAGCACTTGAATAGGCAACAAATGGAATGAGACAAGGTAGGTTTTATCTTGCAATAAAAATTAGAGTGTATTACCTGATAGACACTGACCACAAAAAAATTGTTCAGTGGCTGGACAGTATGTAAGCAGCTTGGTTAGGCCACAATATAAGAGAGAAAGATAAGGCAGTTTATTTCTTGAAATAGAAATTAGAGTGTATTATTTGAGAGACAATAACCACAAATATTGTACAGGTGCTGAACAGTATGTAAACAGCTTAGTTAGGCCACAATATAGGAGACACAAAGCAGTTTTTATTTTGAAATAAGCATTAGAGCGTACTATCTCAGAAACAATAGCCACAAATATTTTTGAAAGCTAAAGCACCTCAATGGGCTGCAGACTTTTCTCCTGGCCACAAACTTTGAGACACAGAGCAGAATTTACCCTACAGCAAACAATAACATTTGGAAAGTAGGGGCCAGCAAATTGGCCATCTTTCAGTTCAGAGGAGGATCCACAAAACTAGTTTGAGGTCTGCAAAATCCCTTAGAGGCTAACCCAATGCACGTCTAATGGATGTGAAAGTTTTATTTTGGTTTATATGCCAGTTTTTGTTGTAAAATGGGAACGGGGAGCAGGAACTGCCATGGAGAACATGTGCAAGTGAAAACATTTTTAAGAAATGCCGATCAGCAGGTAGATGGCCCTCTATTTTATTTGCAATGTCTAAGGCTACATGTTAAAAACACCATTCCTTCCAATTATTTGCTTGGGTGATGCCTTTGAGCTATATGTGGTGTAACAGAACTTTTGGTGTAAAAATTATTTAAAACAGGACTATTTTGGTATCACAATATTTGCATGTGCAATTTTTTTTTTACGTTTACATTATTCAGCTTACATACAGCAGCACCACCCCAATGTGAATTTGTTCTGCTTACAAAATATTTTTTTAGTCACATTTGCTATGACACTTGTTTTTTTATCAAACATAGGTATAAATTGAATAGTGGAAGTAGCAAACACAACAGATCTAAAAGCTATCAAAAGGTTTACACTTTAAAAAAAAAGAGCTAAAGCCCTCAAAGTTGTAGAAATAAATAATAAGAAATAAATATTAGAATGTTAGAAATATTTGAATGTAGCATGGGGGGTATCTTGCAAGGCAGTGACAGAGCCTTCCAACCTTGTCAATCACCATGTCTCAATGTTGAGAGACAAGGACCTCTGTAGGTGGTACTTATGGGAATAGGGAAGTTCCCTTTATAAAAAGGGGCACCCAGATATGCACCCCCTAGGGGACAGAGGTACATTAGTACCCCTTATAAATCATTCCCAAAAAAGTCCCATTGTTATAAAGGTGGCTTTCATATTTCTGTAACCCCCCACACTTTTTGAGGGGCAAGGATGTAGGTGAGAGGTCCTTGTCTTTCAGCATTGGGACAACATGCCTTTCTGGGAGAAGGGGCTTACCCACCCATTGTTGAGAGGCATGTGTCCTGGTATGTAAGCGGAAGGGGGGCACATGCTTGCATGTCTGGATAAGGATAAATAAAAAATAATAAAATCAATATATCCCCCAAATAAAGGTCCCTTCAAAATAAAAAAAAAACAAAATTCCTCCCCCCAAATAAAAAAAACAAACCAAAATACTGCACTCCTGAAACAAAAGCCCTTTAATTTAAGGGAATCCTTGTTATTAATAGGACAGTATGCTAAAATTGATAAATGATCTCAAATGAACCCTCATATTAACAAAAACAATTGAATAAAAATATCTGTAAAAAATAAGTTAAGGCAACTGGACTTGCTGTATTTTCCTTTAAGATGTTTCACTGATCAATCAGTGTTCTCAATTCAAAATAAATATGGAGAATGTCACTCCAATCCACATTATCTGTTAGTCACAACTAGGTGTTGATTGCATTTGCATAATTGGAGTCTAGGAGGAGTTATTAACCTGCCCAGAGAGAGGTGTTTAAACAGCATTGTATGTGGCAGACAATAGATGTATAACCCCCCCCCCCCCCCACAACAAAACACACAAACCTCCTTACACC
>NW_017306740.1:522726-533762 GCF_000935625.1 Nanorana parkeri
CCCCCCCCCCCCCCCACACACACACACACACACATACCTCTATTCAAGCTTGGCTTCTCCATTTTTACATAAATGGCCTCTTTCACACCTCTTTTAAACCAGTCCGGCTCCCTGTAGCCATTGGTACTCCAACCAGCTTACCCTTGTATCTGGGATCAAATAAAAAATAAAAAAAGGCCCTAGCAAAATAAAATATACATCCCCTTAAATAATAAACCCTGCAACATTAAACAACAAACCATTGTTGATCTAGCAGAAAAGAAAAAAAATTGATACACATGAAATAAAAGAAAATTAAAATTAATAAATAAATAAAACTACTTCAAAAAGATTACAAGGGGTGTAGGAGCTAAGCAGCAAAAAAAAAGTCTGGGGGTCGGAGCCAGCTCATGGCGGCGGAGGGCAGCACTTTCTAATAGCTGCTGCAACTCGGGTCAGGCATCCACTTCTAGCACTTTTCCGCACACTACCTCTGTGCCTCCATGGGTCCGGCAAGCAAGAGGAAACCACCGGGCCCAAAACAAACGCCTATCCGATCTTCTAAATCGGACATTGAGACCTTCTTTCAGGACTCCCGCGGCCGAGGCCGAGGCGGCAATATGGCGACTCCACGTGCAGGCCCTGCCTCTCCAGCCGGCCTCTCACACCCTGATGACTCGTCTGGCTCCTCTCGACACCCAGCGGCATCTTCAGATGATGACCTAGAAGAGAGTGAGTTTCGCCGGGCACTTACCCATCTGCCCACGAAACGCGATATGGAAGCCCTCTTTTCCCGATCTGAAGCCCTTCACAAGAGAGATATGGCGGACCTCCTTGAAGCGATCCATGGATTCCACCGGCGGGTGGATGATATCGACGCCGCCCTGCTTTCCCAGCGCACTGCCACTGAAGAGCTTCAATCGCTGGCCATACAACATCATCAACAACTCCAAGCGTTCACACTCCACATGGATGACTTGGAGGACAGTTGCCGACGAAATAATATTAGGCTCCGTGGCATCCCTGAGGCCACCGGCTCCCCTGACTTGGAACACACAGTCAGAGGCATCCTGAACTCATTTCTAGATCGGCCTGTAACAGAAGCCCTGGAGATTGATCGAGTGCACCGCGTACCTGGATACCGCAACCCTTCAATGACACAGCCACGTGATGTCCTCTGCAGGATCCATTTTTTCCACCAAAAAGAAGACATCATGACCAAGGTCAGAGAGAAAGGCACACTGGACTTTGATGGAGCTCTTCGTCCCCTGACCAAAGCACTGCGGGACCGCAACATCCCATACCGCTGGGGATTCCCCTTTCATCTATTGGTAAGAAAAAACAACAAATCGGTCATTCTTCGCTCCCCTGCAGACCTTGACGACTTTGTCAAGACTCTTGGGATTTCCGCAGTAGAATTGGAACCCTGGCCTGATCCTCCTGCACCTGCCCTTACAACCATCCAGGGCCATGGCCAGTGGACGGAGGTGACGGAAACGCCGCAAAGAGAATGCCGACATACAACAGTCACAATGATAGCTTAAGGATATATCGATTGAAAACTGTTCTCTTGTATATTTTTCCCCTTTTTTTTTTTTACCTCATTTCCTTCTTCTTCCAGGAACATTATCATCTCCCTTGGTGCAACTGATATCTCCCTTTTCCCAATCGCAAGTTGGTATAACTAACGTTATGGATTGTTACTATGCTAATTTTCCTCCCTGCACAACTTACGTGCTAATATTTCCCAGCCTATCCATATACTGCTAGTATATTGATCCCAATGTTAGAGATATACTTTACTAGGTGTATGGATGGATAACCCCCGGAAAATATACTGAGAGTCAACGGTACTTGCGTCCATATGATCGTCAAGTTATGAAGATCACTTTCTGTACATAAAGTAGAAAGTCCTCACGTAACGAGTTTTCTCTTAAATTGTATATCAGAAGCAGTTCTACCTAACTTTAAATATAACCTTATCAATACCCTCAGGTGAATTTAACTCCTTCAACTCCTGTCACTTCACTATAAGGCTAAGGGCAAAGACTGCCTCTATTTCTTGATACAAGATATGCAACATAAAAAGCTGAGATTGGATTTGCATAATAGGAGAGAGGGGGATGTATATAATTCTGGTAGTGTAACATGTACTGAATTACGTGGAACATATCTGACATATGTGTACATATGTATGTGATATATGATGTGCTATGTTTATTGGACTATCCATTTTACTCATAAGTGTATTATAATGACTAAGTTACTACCCTTAGCTTAACTGCTCTCTGGGGGGCGGGGATCTGTGGCGATGGGCAGTACCTCTCCAATGGTATCCATAAGATGCACGTTTGTGCTATATGGATTCACATGTGTGGCTCATGGCCACAGATTTCCCATCATCCTAGCCACAATGCCTATCTATATCTATCTATATACACAAATGCAGCTGCGACATCATAAGGGGGACTTTAAACACATGAAACAATGCACGCAGATCCCTTTGCTTGATCTACTTATACCTTGATACTGCTCATAACATATGGGGTGGATGAGTGCATTACCTACCTAAGGGTTTCTTCCCCTAGTATCCCTTCGACGTATACCCCCCCCCCCCCCAACATACTCACAATTAATTAAGTGATGCAACACAATAAATGCTTATATATATCCCCTTCCATCTAACGATCTTTCCATACCTCAGATGACCCTCCCTTTCTCCTCTTCCTTCCCCCCCTTACACCATCTCTGAATCCATCTCCGAACAAACCTCCTCCCAGGAACAACTCCCCCCTATCTTTTTCCTCAATGAGCCCCTTATCCCCTTTGCCTGGTATTTCATCAAGACCGCTATTGATGGGACACATAAAAGATCGCCTTCTCAAATCTCTCTTCAGCTGCTACATCTCTCTATCTGGGAGAGAATGGGAATAGAGGAGAGTGACGAAACCTTCCTATCGTTCCCTACCTGATTGAGCATTGAGATGCTACTGCTTGTACATACTAGTACCTAAGATATCCTTACCCTCCTCATACTGATACACCTTTACCTGGGGAAGAAATACAGGAAAGTAACTAAGCTTCCCTAACATTATATACTTAGTTGAACAGTAAGATATAATTAGATGTTTATGTTAAAATTTATTGTCGCCTCAAACTTTGAAACTTTGATATTGCACAGTAAATTTAGGGTTTTGTTTTCCTTTTATGTTGATGCATGACCCGGCTGCAGATGCTGTCGCCTGAGTTTCTCCTACCCCAATACAGTACTTTCTATTTTTTTGTCGTCCGTAGGGTGTATAATAGGGGATTTATTCCCTGCTTTAGTGGTCGACAGTTAGCTCGACCTTCCCCCCAACCCCCCCCTTCTTTTTTTTATTTCTTTTCTCTTTCTTCTCCTTATCTACTCTAATCAATCCCCTCCTATTCCAAACAATACTTACCATCTTCTACTGTATCCACCCTTTATTAGATCACAATGAACTCACTAAATTTTGTATCCCTCATTGCCCAAGGACTCAACGAACCTAGAAAGCGATCTCAACTTCTATACCATATGCATAAGCGAAGGGCCCATGTACTCTTTCTACAAGAGACCCACTTTAGAGGGTCTCAAGCTCCTCCACTGTCCTCCAGGTATTACCAGGAAGTCTATCTCAATAACAATCCGATCAGTAAATCCAAGGGTGTCGCCATATGTTTCCATTCATCTATCCCCTTTATACCATCTGGAGTAGAAAATGACGATGAGGGCAGATATGTCTTTGTTAAGGGCAATCTGTATTAAAAAAAAAGTGACTTTTGCCAACATTTACCTTCCTAATCAGAATCAAATCACAGGTCTGCTCTCCATTCTTGACAAACTAGAAGAAGTCTCTGATGGACTGTTGGTCATCGGTGGTGACTTCAACTTTCCTATGGATCCAGTCTTAGACTCCTCTACCGGTAAATCCCATATCCCGCTATCTCATCTGAACAGACTTAAAAAAAGAAACTACATGGCTCCCAAATAATCGTCATCTGGCGAATTCTACACCCCGCACACGGGACTACACTCACTACTCGCATCCTTACCGCACATATAGCAGAATAGACTTCTTCTTAATTTCTCACCACCTACTAACTTGGCACCCTAAGGCCTACATTGATTCTCAACTCTGGTCCGATCACTATTCCGTCTCCCTTTGCATATCTATCCCAGACTCCCCCAAAAGAACCCCAACCTGGCGCCTTAACGAATGCCTCTTGCAGGACCCTACCACTGTCACAGCCATACATAAAACAATATCTGACTTTCTTTTTGTACACGCCAATGATACGACTCCTTTACCAACACGTTGGGAGACCCTTAAATGTCTGATTAGAGGCACCCTGAACTCCCATGGCTCCCGATTAAAAAAAGAAAGGTCAATGACTATCACTACACTCCTGCAAGAGATCCATTCATTGGAAACTCGTCATAAATCAACTAGTGACCCCTCTCTTCTCCAAATTCTAACCCAAAAAGTACACAACTCCGCCTGCTCCTCGACCAAGCCGACCTAAAACACAGGGACTCTCTTAGGAGATCCTTCTACGAACACGGCGATAAATGCAGTCGAATGCTAGCCCGCTCGATTCGGACCAAACGTGCTCGAATGTACATTCCAAAAATTCTGCAATAAAACTCTCAAATAGCCCATAACCCAGACCTAATTGCACAGGCCTTTCAATCCTATTATTCAGATTTATATAATCTACAAATCCCCAACTCTCCCCTCGCAACCTCCCAAAAAAACTCTGACCCACTACGATATATATTCAATCAACTCCCCTCCCTACTACAGGTGAAACTCGAATAATTAGAATATCGTGCAAAGTTCATTTATTTCACTAATGCAACTTAAAAGGTGAAACTAATATATGAGATAGACTCATTACATGCAAAGCAAGATAATTCAAGCCGTGATTTGTCATAATTGTGATGATTATGGCTTACAGCTCATGAAAACCCCAAGAACCCCAAATCCACAACCTAAAAAAATTTGAATATTACATGCAATCAATAAAACAAGGATTGTACATAGAACAATATTGGACCTATGAAAAGTACAAGCATGCATATGTACTCAGTACTTGGTTTGGGCACCTTTTGCAGCACTTACTGCAATTACTTTTGCACGATATTCTAATTATTCGAGTTTCACCTGTATATCCGAAGAAGCAAAAATAAGCCTGAGCCATCCCTTTACTCAAGAGGAGGTGATGGAAGCAATCCGGAAACCTCAAACCTGGCAAAAGTCCCGGCCCGGACGGCTACACGGGCTCCTTTTACAAGCATTTCTGTGATCCCCTAACACCTATACTTGAACAGACCTTTAACTCTATCTCCAACACCTGCAAATTCACCCCTCAAACTCAAGAAGCGCACATCACAGTCATATTAAAAGAAGAAAAAGACCCCACACTATGCTCCAGCTACAGACCAATCTCATTGATTAATATAGATCTAAAACTTTTCGCCAAACTCCTTGCTAATAGGTTAGGACAATTCATCCCTCACCTTATACACCGAGATCAAGTAGGCTTCATCCCCTTCCGCGAAGCTAGAAATAATACCCTGAAAACCATGACCATACTTCAATACGCCAAATCACACAAAATTCCCCTATGCCTACTATCGGTCGACGCTGAGAAGGCATTTGACCGCCTCAATTGGGACTTCCTCTTTCTCACTCTTGAACAAATTGGCCTTCCACCCCCTGTCATTTCCCATATCAAAGCCCTTTATCATTGTCCCACAGCTAGAGTGTGCGTCAATGGTCTGCTTTCCGATCCCATACACATTCACAACGGTACGCGACAAGGATGCCCCTTATCACCATTCTTATATGTCCTTGCAATGGAACACCTAGCAGAGGCCATTAGACTGAATCCCTCAATTCAAGGTATCCCGATAGCCAATACCCAACACAAAATGAGCCTATATACTGATGACATATTATTATACATTAAGAACTCCAGAATTGCCTTCCCATCCCTCCTAGCAGAATTCAGCAAGTTTGGTAGAGTCAGTCACTTTAAAGTCAATCTTCATAAAACAGAAGCCCTCAACATATCCATACCCCCACTTGAAGTCTCATCCCTCCAAAACCAGATTGAGATACTCCATTCTCATCCGCCGTAAGGAGACTGGCGGAATGGGGCTACCTGATCTGAAAACTTACCATAAAGCTGTCTTGCTGACTCACATTCACGATCGAACGTTTCACATGGAACATAAACTATGGGTAACCATAGAGACCCACATATCTCCACTTGTACCATGCTCCTTACCCTGGGTTCTACCCTCTCTTAGACCAAAAAATATTATTTTACCGTTCTGCTTACCCCCCTCCTGAAGATCTGGGATGCCCTCCTCAAAGATAGTTGCCTATCACAACACATAGGCCCCATGACTCCACTGCTAGATAACCCTTCCTTCCCTCCAGGTAGAACCTCGCCTTCCTTTCTTTCATGGACTCGTTCAAAACCTTCCCCATCTACTCAGCCCTCTCATCCAACGGGATCAAAACCCTGACTGACTTACTCCCTACGGGGGGCGCACCTCCGGGTCGATGGCTCCAATACCTACAGGTTTGTAGTTTTTATCACTCACTATCCTCTCAAACAAATCTTCATAGGCCACTTACATCCTTTGAAGCCATCTGCTTGTCGCCCACCCCCCCTACCCATACCATCTCACTGTTATACTGCCTATTAATATCGATACAATCCTCCTCACGTCCATATTTTGTGAAAGCCTGGGAACGGGATCTCGCTCATGATCTCACTGATGAAGAGATTAGATCCGCGTTTCTCTTCACGCATAAAATCTCTCTCGCCAGCTCGGTTCAGGAAACGAGCTACAAACTACTGTCGAGATGGTACCGCTCTCCCAGTCTCCTTCAACAAATTTTTCCAGGTTCATCCTCACTATGCTGGAGATGCTCCTCACACATTGGTTCTTTATATCACATCTGGTGGTCCTGTCCTCTGATCACACCCTTTTGGAAAAGCATTTTTCAAATCTACCAACAAGTGACTGGCTCTGACCTCAACCCTTCTCCCAAAATTGCTCTTTTATCCATTTTCCCAGGACCCATCTCTCATTTTAAGAAAAATCTTCTCCGTTTTTTTGTTTCTTCAGCTCGCTCTCTTATACCTAGACACTGGAACTCGGCCAGAGTTCCCACCATCAGGGAATGGATTGCGGAACTATGTTATGTACGTTATGCACATGGAAATGCTGATGGCTCACATACATGATAGAAACTCACAATGTAATACCACATGGGCACCCTGGCTCCTGTATATGGATTCGGATGACTTCAGATCGCTTTAACTTTCCTACATAGCATGTTGACATCTTACCTTTCCTGGTTAATGACATTGTTGCTCGCACCAGCAGAACATTATCTGATTATCCCCCCTCCACCTTCTCTTCCTTTTCCACTCTTCTCCCCTGCTTCACCTATCCTTCCCTCCTCCTGCCCCTTCCACCCTCTTTTTTTTTTATTTGGACCTCTTCCCTGTTTTATATTAGAATACAATTGGATCTGTCGATCAACCTAAACAGGTTCACATCTACGTTCGGGCCACATGGGACACGCTGACAACGCCGGCAAAACCTGCTGGGTATCATACTCTGCGTATAACGCAACTCTATTAAACATGATCCTGGTTATACACCTACGTGTATGTTTTATATGTCTTGTTTATGAGATTGAAACGAATATACCTGGATCCACCTCTTGACCCAACCAGGTTCACATCTGTGACCGGGCCATATAAGACCCATTGCTCCCGCCTGTAAAACCTGTCTGGTTTCATTACGTATTTACAATACAACCCTGTTAAACGTGATCCTGTTTATACATATACTTGTATGTATGTAGGTATGTTTTCTTATGTGTCTTGATTACGAGATTGAAAAACCCAATAAAACTTTATTATTTAAAAAAAAAGTCTAAAAAGACCCCTAATATTTCCCTTTTGAAATAGAAAAAGAGTCCTCAATGTCTTTCGGCAGCCCCTGTTCTAAATTAATGGGAAGCACTCCGTGCAGAGGCTTCCCATTCATTCAGAAACTGGTGATAGGAAAACCTTTACTATCATCCAGTTAGGAATGGATAGAAGCCTCTATAGTGAGTATTACTACCCATTCAGAAACTCATGAATGAACAGGAAATGATCTAAAGCGCTTCGTGTTCATTCATAACTGGGGACACATAGTACCATGTACACAAATATATTTAGCCCACCACACTACATACCAGTAATTTAGTGCAATTTAGCACAGTATAGCACCGTATAGCAACTATCTCTCCTTACACAGCTCTCCCTTAACACACACTGACAAATGGCTGCTGGCACAAAACAAAGCCGCCACTATTGGCTAGTGTGACCCTGCTGACCACAGTTGAAAGTTCAGGGATTGCAATATAGTTACCAAGAATTTAGTCTGGCAAATTTCCACATTAATTGGCCAGGGCTGCCATGATAGCTACAAACCCAAACTTCAATCCTTGTGATCTTTTCTTAAACTAAAAACTCTGCAAGCTGTATTACCTTGTTCATTGTCTTACTATAGCAGTATGTATTTGTGTGTATTTCCCTATTCCAGAAATGTATTGTTGATTTGTATCTGTTCCAATGTTAGAACAAATTAGAAGAGAAAATACCAAAGCATGAACAAAATGTTTAGAACAAATCCTTCACACATTAACTTGCTGAAATAAGCATCAAGTAATGTTGTGGATTACTTATGTTTGCCAGGAAAAGGAAAACAGTAGTTAAATGTTTTTCACTGCAATTATAGGAAATCTATAATGGTTGAACTTTAAAGCTTATATATATAAAATATCCAATTAAACAAAGAGTGCAAAAACCATGAAAACTTAGCTCGATGTAAAACATTCAACAGTATCATGTATTAGAAAGGAAAAATACATTTATAATCCAGTGCACATGTGGCAAATGCAAAAATAAAAGCCTCAAATCATTATGAAAGTCCAATTTAAGTTTTTGTTTTTTAAATAGGTAGCGTCATTGTTGACCTAATTTAAAAAAGTAGTACTCACTGCAATACTTACCTTTTCCATGCAAATGTCATCCAAAGACTCACCACTCGCCATTCAACACACATATTATGTGCCCAGGGTGTTATGGACATGCCCTCTGGGGCACATCATTATGTCTGCAACATGCTGCAGAGCACATTGCTGAGGTTAAGACTAGGGATGTCCCGATACCGATGCTAGCATCGGAATCGGGCCCGATACAGGGCATTTTGACAAGTACTTGTACTTGTCAAAATGCCCCGATGCATAGCGCCGAAGCTTGCGCTGTTTTTTTTTTCCTTCTTACTTACCTCGCCGAGCGTCTCGTCACTGCTGCTCCGGTGGGCGGCGCTCCAAGTATCGGTAATTGGTATCGGCAAGTACATGAGGGGATGTACTTGTACTTGTACTTGGGCCTAAAAAAGTGGCATCGGGACATCCCTAGTTAAGACTCTCTTCATCAGTGAGGATCACCCAGCACCAGAGAAAAGCCAAAGAGGAAAAAGACACAAGGTGTTATGTGACTGCACAAAAGACACTACAAGCAATACACTTCTTATGCTGTTCAGGAAATACTGTAACACTTGGACCTTGTTCACACAGGCTGACGCCTATCTGAAGCAATTCTGAAGAGCAATGAATGCAGAACGCATTAGCACACGATTTGCTGAGATTAAAAATCTTTAAAGCACTCTTCAGCTCCATTTTGGGGATTTTAGCAAATATCTAAATTGATGTGCTGACTGTCACTTTAAACAAGATGTTAACAGGCTTTCAACAAGTTTAGCAAGTGTTGTAGTTTGGTAACAGCTTGTTTAAAGTGACAGGCACCACTCTTTTTAGGAAGTGTGTTAACATCCCTAATCTGGTGCTAAACGGTGCTTTAACCACTTGAAGATCGGCATGTAAAATTCCCTTCCTGTCCAGGCCATTTTTCAGTTTTCATCACTGTGGTACTTTGATTGACATTTATTCAGTCATGCAAAGCTGGACCCAAATGGATTTTATATTGTTTGTTTGGGACAGATAGAGCTTTCTTTTGGTGGTATTTAATTAGCACTGGGTTTTTATATTTTTTACTTTATAAAGAAAATGCTCAGAAAGTGTAGAGAAAAAAAACAGTTTTCCCTGTTGTGAAACATTGCAAATAAGTCTATATTATTTAGAATGTGTGAAAGTTATACAGTGTGCAAACTATCGTATATGTATTTGAAATGTATCAACCCTGCCTATCACATTTCTTGTGGCCCTGAAAGGCCAGGACACTTGAAACACCGTCAAAATTACCCCATCATGGAAAGCAGACACCCAAAGGTATTTGATAAGATGCATGGTGGGTCTTTTAAAGATTTAATTTTTAGCACAAGTTTTCAGAAAATGAAGGGGAAAAAAATCACACAAAGTTGTCAGTTAATAAGATATTTTTAACCCCTTCATGACTAATGATATACAGTGTATGTCACTGGCATCAGGGCTGTTTAAACAGACTCCCGGCGGCTCTTGCTTCTACGGTCCGCTGAAGCCCCCCCCCGCCCGACACCCACGCCGTGCTTCCCAAGCTCCGTTGCCCCTCCTATGGGCCCGGGACCAGCTTATTTGGTGTCGGCGGGGAGCTCTGGAGGAGATGGACGAATCTCCATTTGTTGATCACCTCCCCGTTATATATGGGACTGGGAGCAATGCAGATTGCATCACTTTCGGTCTCATAACTGTCAGTGCTGGGCTCCTGAAGCTCAGCTATAGGCTATTGAAGTGCGATCGGCACTTCAATAGTTTATTTGGAGTGTAAAGGTGACACTAGGGGTCTTTTGGACCCCAGCATCACCTTAAAGGGTACCTGTCACCACCATCTGCTATCACATGGGGTTCTTGTAAGCCCCCCTATTTGATAGCAATTAAAGTAAAGTTAAAAAAAAAACAGTTTTTAAAATTACATAAAATAAATCTAAAAATAATTTCAAAAATGTTTACAGTCCA
>NW_017306740.1:534673-544316 GCF_000935625.1 Nanorana parkeri
AGTCCCCCCCCCCCCCCACGAGCATGAGCGCCACCATGTAAACATGCGTCGGGTGCGACTGCGTATGAAAACAACGAAGGTGCTATACATGTTGGATATCGCCGTGCACGCCTGAGTGAGAGCAATAATTCTAGGGCCAGTATTTTTGGGTATGTCTAAATTGATGATCTGGGGGGCTTTCAAATCGTCGTCCATGGACTTTTCGGGGTACTGAGGTTTGTCGCCGTTTCACTGACGCACATCATTTTTAACTTGGGCATGTTGGGTATCTATTTATTTGTTGTAACCTCATCTTTTATATTGCATTTAAAAATGTGTATTTTATTGTGTTTTGGGGCATTTAAGTACATTTTTCACTAGCTTTTTGGGTTTAATAAGGAGTTGCACTAATATCGTGCAACATAAAACATGTGCAACTGCCACCGTTTTATTCTATAGGGTCTTGGCTTTCAGAAAATATATAATGTTTTGAGGTTTTAAGTAATTTTCAGGCCTAAAATGTGGAATATAACATAGGTGCAAAAATGAAAAAAAGGCCTCAGTCATGAAGGGTTAAACTACAGCATGGGCACAAAGAGTTACTTTTAGACTTTTTTGCCTAGCCGCATAGAGGGGCCCAAAATCCAAGGAGCACCTTGAGGTTAAAAATTGGCATAAATTACGCATCTGTTTTTTTAAACTAAGTATTTAGGAGGAATGATGAGTCTTTTAAAGATTTATTTTTTTGCTTCAAGTATTTGGAAAATAAGAAAGGAAAAAGAAAATGTTTTTTTTTACTCAAGTTTCACACAATTAATAAGATATTTCTCAAACACAGCATGTGCATCCTTAGAATTTAACCACAAAACATATTTTGCTGCTACTCCTGATCATAAAGATATCACGTTTGAGACTTTTTCAAATTATGTACCTGACATTGCATCTTGTGTATCACAAAATCAGTGGTCATTGAATATAGCTAACTGTAGCTTCATCTATAGCAGATCCCATTCCCTTAAGCCAAGCAGGCCTTCTGGTACATTTGTGACCTCAGGAATTATACACAATAGTATGTTAAATGGTCAGGAAACACAGGAGGCTGAACAAAGGGTGAACAAAAGTGTACCTGTGGTTCTAGTTGTGCAGTTGTTCACAGAGGATAGCTGGGACTGGTGTTTTGGCTGGAACATAGTCAGTGGGACATGCAGGTGGGTCTGACAAGCAGAAACATGGTCAGTATGTAGGCCAAGGTCAGGTCAGGTGCCAGGCAGGGACATGGTCAGTATGCAAGCCAAGGTCAGTTCAAGCAGGAGGCAGAGGCATTTTTAGTATGCATGCCATCTTGTGGGTACCTATACAGTTCCATGGGCAAGTGCATGGTACATACCATTTGGCTGACACCCCCTGGTGATGACATATCACTGTCCCCTAGGATTAAGTAAGTTTTGATGTAACATTAGTGTCCTCTGGTAAAACACCCATCAGAGAGTGGATGGCTTGGCCGTGCACTATTGACAACTATGCTGATATACATACTATTGATTATTATAACCAGGTGAGTGAAAAACTGGATGGAGAATGGCCCATGCTTATGGGGAAAAAAGTTGTGAGCAACACTTCTGTACTTTAGGTAGGGCCACTCTTTGGTTTACAATTAGTTATGGCTTTATCTATCCCAGACTTTTATATGTTGAGTTTTTGTACAGTTGCTGGTGACACCTTACAACGACTCAATCTATAAATTTTATCTGTCGAAAACAGCATGTAGAACAGCATTGGGGGTTACTGTTTCTGCTCTCACATGGTAACTGATGACACCATACTGACACTACTGGAAATCAGACACTGATTGGGGATATCAGGCTAGCACTGGTACTGTGTGGCAGTTCTACAGCTGTAATCCATATGATTATTGGGTCTGGCAAGCTGGCACTGAGGCAATCAGGTTTTGGTTTCAGCTGGAAGGCTGGCACTGGTACTGCGGGGCATTCAGATACTGCTTGGGGCTCAGAAATGTCACTTTTTGGCTCTGAATATGTGCTACTCGATGATCAGTGTGGACATTTTTTACTTTCCTCTTACATATGAACGGTACATGAGAGAAAATGGAGAGAAGCTGAAAAACATAGCTAGTGTTTATATTTAGTGATCACTGTGATTGACTCTGTACCATTGTTTTTTCAACTGCACTGTCCATTGGACAGTGTTCTCACAGTGAACTGTTTGTGCACTCTCTAGGGGGCGCATTTGAGAAAAGAGAAAAAAAAACATGTAATTACAGCAACCCTCAGTTGCGAGCTGTCCATTCATTTCATCACAACAGATGGACGCAAGTGGTTAAAGCAGACCTTACAGTAAAGTACAACGTTTTCTTAGTTGGCAGCCCCCTCTTCCTTATAAAATGCTAGATTAAAGCAATAAATAAAATGAAAAAACTTACAGTACTTTATACTCTGGTTTCCTTGTAGGCTTATCTAGGTGAGGTTGACATCCCTAAGTTTGTATGTGAGCACCTGGAAAAGATGAGCATCCCAAATTCTGAGAAAATGTGCTCCTTTGCAGTGCTCGAATGTCTTTTGCAAGATTTGAGATCCTTAGCTTTCTCAGGATCCTGCTGTAAGAACCAAATATAGTTACATAGTATTTGAGGTTGAAGAAAGACACAAGTCCATCAAGTTCAACCTTTGTGTGCCTGTGTGTGATTGTGCATGTGTATGTGTGTATACGAGTAAACTATTGTTAGTTAGCTGAAGCCTCAGGTCTCTGATATGCAAAGAATAGTGCTAGGACGACTTGACTTAAAACTTCACAGGTTCAGTTTTAGATTAATAAATAATTAATCAATTTGGTATTCAATAAGAAAGGCAGCCAATAGCACAAGATGAATAAGGATAAATAATAGTTATAATTCAAAGGTCCCCTGAATTAATTCTGAAACAATGTTAACTTTGACTGAAGTGTACCTTCAAATTAAGCCACAGTTCAGAAACAAGCAGTATTTAACCTTTTTACTGTTACAGACCTGTTACAGACCTGTTACAGACCTAGACCTAAGGGTTATGTTGGGAATGAATAGCTTGCAGAAGCCAGCAATGTTAGCTGCATTCCCTTTGTTTATATGCACATGGTCTCTCCATCTCTCCAGCTATCATTTTCTTACAGCAGAGTGGCCCCCAGACTCTGGAAATTCATGAAGAGGACTTTTTAACTCCACCTCAGGGAACACAGAGGAGATGGGGAATGTGGCCTGGAGCCCATACAGAGGAAAGGGACTGTGCAGCAAAGAGAGGGGCTATAGAGTATAGTGCATTCAGGGCAGAGAGCTATTAGAATGCAGAGACTTAGAGCCAGGAGTTGCTGTCGCTGTGTGCAGCACAGAGAGATAACTACAAAGTGAGCCAATCTGAGCGTGCTTATATTGCTTGTGCCAGTGTTTAATTACAGGTTATTACTGTTATTGTTGCAATAAACCCAAATTTATTTTGCATGGCTTGTGCAGGCCTAAATAAATACCTTTGCATTGTTACTTTTATGACAGTGAGTGTAGGGTTCAATTTAGTGTGGGTCAGCACTGGGAGTGGCAGGATGATCCAACATCTAAGCAGCTCCATAAGGAGTCAGTGCTACAGGTGTAAATAATGTTACCCGTTCCATAGGTAGCTGGCTTTTACTATATTTGAAGTTACTTAGGAATCACAAGTTTAGTATAGCCTAAGAGCTTCATAAGATTATTTTCAGACCTATCTTGGAACATGTAGCATCTGGTCCTGCACAGTTTCATTTATCCCCTGCATTCTCCCATACAACAGATGCATGCTGGGTTTGATTCGGGAATGGTACGGTGGACTCTTCAAAAAAGTCCACAAATTGCAAACTGTAATGCAAACCTCATTGAAGTTAATAGGACATAAATCTTGGTGGGGACAAGTGCCTCTTCCCTTCATCTCTGGCTCAGTGGATGTGGGGGTCATTGTGGGGGGAGTTATCAGAATCTGGAGGCCCCCGTTAGAATAAGGGGCTCCCCACACATCCACCCCCATGTGAATGAGTAATGGGTATATAATTAACCTAGTTACTCATTCAGAAAAAAATAAAAAACAAAGATATATTTTGATTTTTAAGGGGACCCACACACACAAAACAAAAACATTAGCATGGGGTCTCCCCTATAATCCATACCAGACCCTCATCCTTAATGATGGATTTTAAGGGGAAATCCTAAGAAAAAAGTAAAAAAAAACAGTGTGGTGTCTCCCCCATAATCCATTCCAGACCATCATAAAGGCATGCAGTCCTTTTTACGCATTCTCTAATAAAAAGCAACAGCCCAAACTTGAAATGAACATGAATCCATCATCAATCACATCATCTAGCAATATAGATCCACTGTCAATCATGATGGACACTGATCAAAATCCAGTCCTCATTCTATGAGTATATATGTGACATAACCTGACAATCTGGGACACAACCACATACTATAGTAATCTAATCTTGCCACACCTGCATTTATTCCTTCTTTTAGGCAACCACTGTTTCTGCCAGGCCTGGAGTCCCCAGGAGCTTTCAGATGGTGGAGTGTGACTAAATTTAATTACTTATACTCCTTAACCCCTTCATGACTGAGCTTGTTTTTAGTTTCTGTTCGTAAATGACTGACACACTTTTGACATTTTTGCTGTGTGATTCTTCCACGTCAGTAATATACTTTCTTACAAAGTGCACCCACACATATTATATATTGTTTTTTAGAGGACAGATAGGGCTACATATTTATATCACATATGTGCGTCTAACGCCTCACTTAGGACAAATAAAATATAAAAAAAGAGGAAAAAACCGTTTAAAAAAAACACTTTTTTCCCAGTTTTGATTTGTAGTATTTTTTTTACAAAACCAGCACAGCTAAAAAAATGCAATAAATACATTCATTTATTTGTCCCTTATTTTATTTTATTTTTTACACATTTTTTTATTTTTTTTACACTTTTCACAATTTTTTTTTTTTTTTACACTTTTCACTTTTTTTTTAACTTAAAAATGTTATTTTATTTATTTAATTATATCAAGCAGATTTTGTGAATTAATCTCACTGTTACTGCATGATAAATTAATAAATTTTTGGTTATTATCAGGCTGCTTCAAACTTCAGAACAGCCGATAATAAGTTAGTGACACTGATCCTGCAGCAGTTCAGGATTCAGCTGTTACTAAATGTTTTCTGATTGTTGCAACAACGATCAGCAAACAAACATTCTTCTTCCAGGAATAGATACATTGTAGGAATAGACACATTTTGTATCTATTCATGAAAGAAAAAAAAAAGCCAGTATAGCTTGAGAGAGATATCTCTCGATCTATACGAGCTGTCAGAATGCCGGCAAAAGCCGGCATCTGTGTCCGCTTTGCTTTGACTCTCAGACACCCGATATTAAGGTATCGGGTGTCTGAAAAAGGTTAACCCTTTCATTAATGAATGCCTCTGTAGTAAGGGCATACATTAATGAATGTTAAAAGCTGATTCTCAGCGATTAACAGCCCTCTAAAGCAGCAAATAACTCGTCACGTACAGTGTACGTGACAAGTCATTTGGTCCCTGTGTGGCTGGACGTACAGTGTACGTCTCCCGTCACGAAGGGGTTAATTTCTTAAACTACCATGTACACATGGGTGCAGATTAGAGAAAATCTCCAAGCTCTTCACTTTTTCGTTATATGCAAATAAAGCATTGGTTTACTAGGCTGATATCTAAAAAAAAGATATACTGTAATTAAACAACTATCTATATTTAAATAAATATGTTACCTTGCACCTCGGTCCCTTAAATTTGTCTCCATCTCATATTCCAAACTGAACGGCTTAGCCAAACTCAGTACTCACCTATGTTTTCAAGTGGGATAATGACCCCAACAGCCATAAAACCAAGGAGGACTGGCAACTTATCAGGTCTACTGTCACCTCATGCTCTGTCAACATAACCTCAACTGAAGCTGCATTTAAAGCTCTCCCTTCCTCGTATCTGGTATCCTCTGGGATAAGATATATTTAAACCCATCCTATTCAGGCAGATGCTATAGAGGATGTAACTCAGTAGGTGATGTGGTACATGTCTGGTGGTCCTGGTTAAAAATACATCAATTTTTAACCAAAGTGCTCACTCAAGCTTCTCCAAGCCCCATTCAATTGCCAATATCTGAGGAACTCATGGTTTGTCCTTCTCCATCTACAACCCTCCTTTCTTACTAAACATTCATTTAAATTAGGTTCCTTCATGCTACTAGCAGCCAAAGAAACCATTGCTAGGGGTGCAGGAGTAAGGCAATGGATTGATTAATTATTTGCAAAGTCCCAATGTCTCTACCCCTTCTCTTGCCCCCTTCTCCTTCTCTTTTACTTTCCAGTTTCTCTTCTAGCCTGTAAGACATTTTATTGAACCCTTTCTTCCTTGCCTGGATCTTTTTAGAACTGTGTGTATAATGGGATACCAACCTCTCTTTCTCCCTTGTCCAATTATTGGTTTGTTCCACCAAGTGCGGAGGCTTAGAGCATTACCCATGTATATTTTATTATGCATGGACTACTTGTGTTGTACACTAACAGAGAGGAAATGTCTTCTTTACCCTCTGTAATTTTGTAACTTCTTTGGAAAATATTTTCAATAAAATTCTTACTGCAAGTGAAATTTCATTAAAACATCCTTACAATAGCATATTTTTAACTGGTTTCAAGATAAAACATGCAAACCAACAATGCCTGTAGGTTAAAATAATTATTTCACCTTTTGGTTCTGCATGCAGGCTTCCGGCTGTACTGTTTAAATTCAGATTGTCAGTAGTTACTAAGTCAAGTGCTCTCTAGAGCTTTTTACATCCTTCCTTTCCTACTTTGCTAAAAGCCAATATTCTGCTTACGATTAAAAATTAACACAACAGTCCAGGTTTAAATAATCATAAATTTTATGTATGCTCTATAAGTGAGGCTCCATATACTTGGCAGCATTTGCTTGTTATTTACACTTTGGCTTAAGGGTGCACTCTTGCATTCCTTTAGCTTTTATACTGTTTCTTTGGTGGCTATGGATAAAAATATGTGCTGATATAATTAACTACCACTCTCCAGCTCATAACCTGATTAGTGAAGTTAAGATATGCACTTTCAACAAGTTTCTATTTTAAAGCTTAGTTCTCTTTCCTGGTACTTGCTGAAATATAGTTGGACAATATACCCTTGTGGGTTACAAAATTAGCTATTGCCCGCTATATACTGAGAATGCCGCAGCTGGGACAGATCCAGACAATACTGTTGAGATCCACCCAGCTGGCTGATTGACAGCGGGCTCTGACTATCTAGAGGCAGAGTCAGCTATGCCCACACCCTCCCCGTCCGTTCCTCCAGTCAGCACCGGAGGATCAAAGATGGGAGAGGTGAATCCCTGCAGGGAGCAGTGTCTGACAGTCACCGCTCTCTGCAGGGAGATGATCTGGAAGTGAGCGAGCAACGGTATGTGTTCGCTCACTTCCCGATCTATAGAGTCAATGTGTGACAGTTTCAATGTCACACATTGGCTCCAACTATGAGGATGACTGAAAATCACTCACCTCATAGTTCTTCTTTAAATTTGTATGAGAAAGTGGGAAAGGCTCTCCTTTTTATTATGCATTGTTTTTGTTATTTTTTTTCTGTGTCATTATTGTTTACATTTATAACATTTACTTTCTACCACACAATAGGAGATAATAACAATATATAATTATAGTTACTAATAAGAATAACCTAGTGGAGTCTTTTGAATTGAAATGGCTTTATTGATGGCCTCTTGTAATTGATGCCTGTGTGGTTTTTTATTGTTTAGTTTTTTTGTCGATTAGCATGATTTCTAAAAAAAAATGGTCTCTTGTATGCTGAATTTATATAACAAAGTGTATTGTGCTTAACAACTTTTAAAAATAACAAATTAATGCTTCTGCAGTTTTATCAAGCACAATTATTGTTACAAATGAACAACATTTGTAAGTATCATTATCATATACTGAATTGTACTAATCAGGCAAAGAACACAGCTAAAAATGACTTTCTCATTATCTTCCTATATAAACTAACACTGACTTATCCATATGGAAAGATTTAATTAAATCCTGTAGTACTGCTTCATCGGGGAAGACACTATCTAACCTTTGTTTTCTAGCCCCAAATTATATTTTTCTGTCTGTACCTACCAGTATCTTGATCTAATGTTAATTACACCTATGTACCCATTCAACATAAATATAAAGCATTGATTTATATTGTGTTATATGAATATAAATAGGTGAGAAGATCAGTTGGAGTGTGCACCAGAGTAGACTGAGAAACAGCAATCATAAATTTAGGAGTTTACATTGCACTAAATAATTTATGAAATTTATGCACATTATGTGCTTAATTTACTAAAGGACATAAGCATATGCCAGTACCTCGATCATGCCCAGCCAATCAAATAGCATCCACATGAAATGTACTATGTGCCTGAAATGCACATGCAGAGGCTACAGTGTATATACGAAAAAATTACTAGAAAGTGGTGTTTATATTAGATGTACATTCCAGTTTCTGAATGTATGTCACTTAAGCTATAAAATGGCTAAAATAGAAATGTGATTTTGGGGTCTATCTAACCACTTTTAGCAATTGATAATGTGCATACCATATAGGAATAATACTGGAAAAGGCTTCAGTGAGCCATATTGTATTGTATTGTACTGTGCATATGATGGGTGGTGCTAGATGTAATATGCTAGTACTTGAAATAGAGATTCCATTGATAAATCTCTACAATCTCTAATTTGTTTCCTAGAGCAGTTATGATAGTGTACCATTTAAGACATAGTATAAAATTATACCTCCTGACTTTACTTTAGAAGAGAAACACAATGGTAAAATGATATAATGATGTAATGCAGTATACATGGCAAAACGTGGGCATGGCTGCATTGCACTGAATAGTTAGTGTGGCCACCATTATCATTGGGAGAAATACTACCCCAGTAATGGAAGAAAACAATGCCCTGGCATCAGTGGCCAGTGATAGAAAAGCGTCAGTGTCAATACTTAGTGGGATAAATAATTTTCTGGTGTTTGTGGTCAGTAGGAGGAAGTGTGCCACAACAAAGCTCTCTATGGCAGAAGCAATGCCCTGACATTAGTGATACGTGTGAGAAGAATACATTGGTATCAGTATCCAAAGGAGGAACCAGTATAAATATCCTTGTGCAGAAGAACATCCTGGCATTGGTGTACATTAAATAATCATTTCCTCAGCATCATTGATCAGATGGATGAAAAACGTCCAAATGTTAGTGAAAGTGGGAGGAAAGTTGCCCAGTGGAAATCTCCTTAGCATTAGGGAACTAGCTTTTAGCATTGGTCCCTCTGCTGCAGTTCCCCATCAGGTCCCTCCGCAGAGGGCGGGTACAATGCTAGTTTACTATTGGCTATTGCAAATTGAAATAGCCAATAGTAATGTACCAATGCATTTCAATGGGAAAAGTCTCTTTTTTTTTTTCTATTCTGACATCGATCGTGTCAGAATAAAGAAAAAAAAGACACAGCCCTGTTTCTCTCCTTGGCGGCCGGGAGCGGGGGTCTCCCAGAGCGCCCGGGAGAGTTTTTTTTTTCTTTTTTTTTT
>NW_017306740.1:546077-552877 GCF_000935625.1 Nanorana parkeri
ATTCGGCTATTCACTCACTGCTGTTCGGCATTTTTAAGAATAGCCCGAACAGCAGTGAGAAGCCTGCCGGAGGTTCGGCTCAGCCGATTCAGATGTTGGATCGGCTGAGTCGAACTCCTTCTGCACTTTGGGTCGGCCGAACATGCTGAGCATGTTCGGCCAACCCGAAGCCACACGAAGCAAGCCGATGTACGTGAATGTCTCAGTCTTTGGGGTCTATTCACCAAGCTGCCGAGGGCAGCCGAGTGAATGACCGATCTGAAGTGAAGTGAGCCGAACACTGTCCGGCTATTCATTTCAGGCTGGTACGGCTGATTTCAGCCATACATCGGCTGAAATCAGCCATATATCGGCTTGCTAGTAATGTCCCAATGTTTTTCAATGGGAAAAATCTTTTTTTTTTCTTCTTTTTTTTCTGACATGCTCGTGTCAGAATAAAGAAAAAAAGACACAGCAGTGTTTCTCTCCTTGGCGGCCAGGAGCAGGAGACTCCCGGGGCGCCAGGGAGAGTTTGCTGTTTAGAGATCAGTGTCCCTGGTTAGCAGTTAACCAGGGACGCTGATCTCTCTGAAAGTGGCCAGTGCTTCTGACAGCGCCCAGCTGTCAGAAGCAGGCCGAGCGCCAGCTTCGGCTTTCAGCATGGCTCAGCCGAGCCGATGCATATGCGTTCAGCTCGGCTGAGCCGCTCGGCCCTGATCGGGGGCTGTCCGGGCTATTGTGAATAGACCGTACAGCACCCCTTCGGTTCTACTGAACCGAAGGGGTCCTGGGGCCGAAGCTAGCCAAAGGATCGGCCGAAGCTACGGCCAGATCCTTCGGCAGCTTCGTGAATAGACCCCTTTGTAGCAGAGCTGTCAGCGGTTCTTTCTGCACTTACTGCACTTTGCCATGCTTTGCACCAAAAATATTACTCTAGAAGTATAAAAAATGGGATAAATTGCAAAATAAAGTTAGGACATAGTGTATCTATAGTAACAATTGTCAAAAAAAGAAACCTGGGGGGGGATGGCTGGCTGGCTATGTGAGAGGCCGCGTTTTGAGAGCTCCGTGAACCACCCGCAGTTTTCAAAGCTAAAACAGCGAAAAATCAGCAGACATGGGGAAAGACAAGCCTCTAGGATCTTCCCACAAAACCTCTCAACTAAAGGGGAAAAAGAAGATGTAGTAGCGGTGTGTATCAGAGCTCCGTCCCCCGCCACATCCACACAAGACATACAGGCAAAGAATCACCCCGTGAACGTGTCATACTCACTGCCTCTCTGCTCCTAATGTGCCATGGATAGGTTCGTGGCCTGATCCCAGCCGCTCCGCCGCTCCCTCTCATCGCCGTCTGATCGCGCAGCCCGAAATGTTGGCTGAGGACGAAACTTGTATCACCGATACAGAGGATGTGGGTGAGTCAGATCCACCACCACCCCAGGCCCCTATTGAATATCAGCAGCTGGCGGCCACAGTGGCAGCACATCTAAAAGCAGATATGGGAGTCATCATAGCGGACTCCATTAAACAACACATGGGGCCTATCACGGCGGCCATAGAAGCCCACACATCCAGGCTGCAGGCCCTTGAAGGCCGAATAAGCAACCTAGAAGACCATACCGCTCGGTCTAACAGAGCATAGGCTGAGGACGAGAAATCGATTCAGTACCTACTGAACAAGGTAGATGACTTGGAAAACAGGTCCCGCAGAAATAATCTCAGGATCATTGGATCCCTGAATCTATCAAACCTGCAGAATTGCAGCATTTGTGCTCATCCATTATCCCAAAAGCTATGGGTATCACGTCCCACTGCCAGGTGGAAAGGGCCCACAAAATGGGACCCCTCAACGAGTCTGATAGGCCCAGGCCGGTCATCGCCCGTTATCTAGATTATTCAGATAAGCATCACATCCTGCAAACCTACAGGATGCAATGCCAACTGGTTGCGGGGGACCACAAGTTACTGCTGTTCGCGGACTATTCGGCCGAATTGTCCAAACTACGCCGCTCCTTCCACGAGGTGTGTCAAACCCTTGTCCACAAATGGGTTAAATTTGTCCTCGCATATCCAGCAATCTTGCGCCTGACAGACGCGGAGGGAAATCAAACCCGATTCACATCTGCTGCGCAAGCCAGGACATACGTGGACAGACATCTGTCTGACCCCCCCGCACACTCCAACTCTCCACTTAAGAGCCCCCCATGGAAAAAGGCCTTAATTTCTGGGCGGCATGTGCCTCTCTACAGTCTTCTATGGGCCAGCTGAGCAGGCGGCCATAATGCGCTCAGGATCCATACTGCGCGCCTGTTGTTCCGCATTCATATGACCTGTTTGTATTTTATATTTGTTTCTATTTTCTTTTTTGCTAAGAGACTCTTCTACAAGTGACGGGGCGCAGCATCCATAAGTTACCAGTTTCACTACCACCTTGGCTCTCCTAGAGGTGGTTCGTACTCCCCTCGGCCAGATCACCATACACCACCATCTGAAAAAAAGGAAGTCACTGACAGGTATACGTTATTGCCTGATTTGTTTTATTTGTTTAGTTCCTAGACTTTGCACGCTCCAAGTTTAGGGCGGACGTTTGTGTTCCGTCATGTGGTTGAAGGCATCTCCTGCTGCTCAGATATATACTTCTTCTGCCCTCTCCCCCCCTTTTCGCATATTTAAAGGTTACCATCAGGGCTGTCCTCCTCTAACTACCATTATTTCATATGGCAGTGGAACCCCTGTCTCGTTCTTTGGCCTCTAATTATATTTTCAGTGGTTATAAATCCGGCCCCATTGACATAAAACTGGCCTTATTCGCGGATGATATCCTACTGGTCCTATTGGATCCGTTGACCCAAATTCCAAAAATCCTGGAGCACATTGATCTCTTTGGCTCCTACTCAGGCCTCAAAATTAATGTAAATAAAAGCGAACTTCTACCGCTGACCCAGGGCAGGGCCTATATAGATACCCTTTCCAGCACACACCCCTCCCTACTGATGCAGAAAAGGTTCATTACCTATTTAGGTATCTCCATTCCTCACTCTGCGAGAGACCTTTATTCCCTTAATTAGGCACCCATCATTAACAAAATAGTCCAGGAACTGCGCACATGGCGCGACTATCCTATTTCTCTTCTAGGTAGGTGTCATCTCATAAAAATTATAACTTTCGCCAGGTTACTTTATCCACTGCAAACCATACCTCTTTTACTAAAACATAAAGATATCCAACTCCTCCATAGCGCTTTCTCGGCTTTTCTCTGGAAAGGGAAAAAGCCAAGGATAGCCCTGAAAATACTCCAACAGCCGGTAAGAGCTTTAGGCACCAACCTCCCTAACATCAGGGTCTACAATCTGGCCAGCCTCTTCCGCCATATCTGAGATTGGCTCCATGATACCTCCTTTTTTACAAATGCCTCACCACAAGCTTATAGAGCCTGTTAGTAACGCCATGGTCGTTAACTTGTGTTCTAAATACTCCACTGAAACTTCTCCCCACACATATTAAGGACAACATCCTTCTCAGGGACACTGTATTGGCCTGGAGGGAGGTTAGGAAGCTCCTCCGTCTACCCACCATGATCTCTCCCTGGATGCCCCTCAGGTCCTCCCCGAGCTTCAGTGCGGGCAATGAATCCGGTGCTTTCCACACATGGACCGCCAAGGGTATAGCTGCACTCAGAGATCTCTTTGATCCCCGGGGTCACTTCAAGACCTTTGGCGACCTCCAAACTCAATACTCCCTGCTACCCATACTTTCCCGTATATGCAACTACGCCACTTCATCTCCCATCACAACCGTGGCTAGAAATAGTCTACTCCCCTATGGCACCACTTCTCTCATCCACCCCAATCCAAGTTAACACTATCCTATATAGCCAAGTATATCACTAATTTTGTAATTGACTCCTCTAATTTGGTACCGTCCCATATTAAACGCTGGGCCGGATTCCTAAACGTGCCTGGTCGGGGTCCCATAGGGGTGATAGGCCCCAGGAGCCTTCCCCTGCACCTCTCCACATGCAACACGTGGAGCCGGAGTCCTGGCCTCATCTTTCAGAGCAGGCCCCAGACCTGCACTGTTCCTCCGGATCAGCCAGAGAGGGTCCCCACGGGCCCCTACTGATGCCCCCCTATTGCATCGCCACCTTCTTCCTCTGCTGGTCGGGAGACAAGGGGAGCTCCTGTAATACCCAAGGCCGGCCGGTCAGAGAGGTCTGGTTCCCGCAATACAGGGCCGCAATTGGGGTCGGATGATCCTACATGTCGCCACAGGATGTGTCAGAATCCTCTTCTGAGATGGAGGACGCGGACTTTGTGTCATGGAGGGAATGCCTCAAACACATGCCCACCAAGAAGGACTTTAGGCTCCTGATTCAAGAGGGGAGGGAGACCTGTTGGTCTGAAATTCAGCTCCTTCATACTGACTTTCAACAACTGACTCAAAGAGTCGAGGGTCTGGATGAGGAAGTTCATCTCTGCAAGAAAGATGTCTTTCACCTGCAATCTCAATATGTGTCACAGGCTGCCACCATTCGAGACCTTCAACGCACCGTGGAAGATTTAGATAACAGAGGCCGCCGCAACAACTTAAGCATCAGAGGCCTCCCAGAAGCCATGGGCCCTGAGGATCTAAAGGAGGTCCTACAGACCATCTTCACTAACATCTTAGGAAGGCCTTCTTCTCGCAAAGTAGAGATGGACCGTGCTCATAGAGCCCTCCACCCGAGGAGCTCATCCTCACAGCCCCGAGACGTCATTTGCAGGATTCACTATTTTGCAAGAAGAAGTGCTCCAAAAAGCCCGTATTATGAAATCAATTGAATTTGATGGCGCCCCCATTCAAGTTTTTCCGGATTTGTCCTGGGCCACTTTGCAAGAGAGGAGGATCCTTCAACCTCTTTTGACCTTACTGCGAGACAACAATATCCCCTACAGATGGGGCTTCCCCTTCAGCCTCACAGCTACTCATGATGCCAAGAATGCCACTCTACGCTTCCTGGAAGACCTCTAGTCCTTCTGTGCAGATCTCCACATCTCCTGCCCTACCCGGGTTGGGATCCCTTGCCGAAAGTTACCCCACGTAAAAGGCTGCCAAGAGGGAACCTTCCATCTGAAACCCCATCTCACCACCCAAGAGAACACTCCATCAGACCTGGATATCTATGCCAGAATCAAAGATGTCCAAAAATTAGAATACCTGACTGCTAGGCTGAATAACACCTTGAATCTTCACAACAAGGTGTGGGAAGCCTGGGATGAATCAGAGCTTGCTGGCTGCAGTGGATGAGAGGACCAAGTGGCTCCGGCCAGGTTTTTGGAGATGCGAGACGAAGCCGGTATCTAACTTTTACTCTAACTTTTACCCTATTTAATTCTCACCCTTTCTGCTCTGTCTTTTCTTTCCCAGGGTTCTTTCCTGGTTACTTCTTTCTGTTCTTACTTTAAGTCAGCAAGACCTAGCTGATGAGTAGAGCCAGAAAGCGCTCTTTTCAGTCTTGAAATAACACAGTCTATCTCCAACCTGCTATATTGCTAAACATAGATAGTGAATGTGATGCAAGTGTGTACCTAATTTCTCTTTCTGCACAAGCGGTAATTTTTGCTTGTCAATATTTTCTCATCCTATAAGGGTTGCATGTACTTCTTCTTGCTAAGGGCTTGATGCCATAGTGGGTTTACTATGCATTGTTGGTTGCTGTATAATGTAAAACTAGCTATGGTCTGTATGCTACCTTATTTTATGTTTCATGTCTTCTGTTACTCCTGTATTTCCTGACTATAAAAATCAATAAAAATTGTCAATTTAAAATCAATAAAAATTGTCAATTAAAAAAAAAAAAGAAACTTGTCTTCCATGCATCGCTTTGTTTTTGCTTTTAGGAAAAATACAAAAAAGAATATTATTTTTGGAACATAATACAACCAAAATAGAGCTATACCCCAGCCCCCCCCCCAAAACAAATTCCTAGAAAATAAGCTGCAATAGCGGAAAGTGTCAATTTACCCCATTTCACTAACAATCACATCAGCGTGCAGCTCTGCATGCTGATATAAAATCATCTTACACTTGTTAGTTAAATAAACACTGTACGGGATGCTAGGAATGTGTCCTGAATGAACGTTATATCTTCCCACTATTTAGGTCATGGTGTCTTTAAGGGGATGAACAAAAATGTAAGTTTTGTCAGAGGTTCTCACCAATGCATGGTGAGGGTTTTTAGAACGGAAACTGCTATACAGTCTTCCCAGGATTGGTAGTCCTGAAATGGGACCCAGGATCCTGGAGGCTCAGAGAGATATTGGGGTCTATCCACTAAGCTGTCGTAGGCAGCCGAGTGAATGACCGACCTGAAGTGAGCCGAACATCGTTCGGCTATTCACTTCAGGCGGGTACGGCTGATTTCAGCCGTACATCGGCTTGCTTCACGTGGCTTCGGGTCGGCCGAACATGCTCAGCATGATCTGCCGACCCGAAGTGCAGAAGGAGTTCGACTCAGCCGATCCAACATCTGGATCGGCTGAGCCGATCATCCGGCAGGCTACTCACTGCTGTTTGGCCTATTCTTATAGATGCCGAACAGCAGTGAGTGAATAGCCGAATGCCGCTCAGCGGCATTCGGCTCGGCTGTTCTGCTCGGTCCTTCAGGAGGTACCGAGCAGAACAGAAAAAGAGTTAAAAAAAGTAAATAGAAAACGATTGTGCGGAGCTAGCAGTGACAGCTAACTCTGCCCAATAGTTTCCTATTGTCCGGCGGCTCTGCTGCCGTAAAAAAAAACGAAAAAAAAAAAACTCTCCCGGGTGCTCTGGAAGCCTCCCGCTCC
>NW_017306740.1:553174-571130 GCF_000935625.1 Nanorana parkeri
CCGGGGGCTCTGCTGCCGTAAAAAAAAACGAAAAAAAAAAAACTCTCCCGGGTGCTCTGGAAGCCTCCCGATCCCGGCCGCCCAGGAGAGAAACACGGCTGTGTCTTTTTTTTTTTCTTTATTCTGACACGATCGATGTTTTCCCATTGAAATGCATTGGTACATTACTATTGGATATTTCAATTTGCAATAGCCAATAGTAAACTAGCATTGTAACGGCCCTCTGCTGATGGACCTGATGGAGAACTGCAGCAGAGGGCAGGTACAGTGCTAGCTTACTATTGGCTATTGCAAATTGAAATAGCCAATAGTAATGTACCTATGCATTTCAATGGAAACAAATCTTTTTTTTTTTTCTATTCTGACATTGTTCATGTCAGAATAAAGAAAAAAAAAGACACAGCAGTGTTTCTCTCCTTGGCGGCCGGGAGCAGGAGACTCCCGGGGCGCCAGGGAGAGTTAGCTGTTTGGAGATCTGTGTCCCTGGTTAGCAGGTAACCAGGGACGCTGATCTCTCTGCAAGTGGTCGGAGCCAGCCGTAAGATGACGGCTGGCTCCGCCCAGCTGTCAGAAACAGGCTGTCGGCCAGCTTTGGCTTTCAGCACGGCACAGCCGAGCCGATGCATATGCGTTCGGCTCGACTGAGCCGCTCGGCCATGTTCGGCAGCTGTACAGGCTATTGTGAATAGCCCGTACAGCAGCCCTTCGGTTCTACTGAACCGAAGGGGTCCTGGGGCCGAAGCTAGCTGAAGGATCGGCCGAAGCTACGGCCAGATCCTTCGGCAGCTTCGTGAATAGACCCTGTTGTTTGGAAAAGAGCCTCCAATTCTGACTAGAGGCATTCAGGCCTGTGAAGGGTTAACCAACCTACTGGGGGTGTTCAAAGAGCACAGGAAGCCAGACTGCAGTGGTCTATGAGGTGTGTTCGGAGCAGGACATGGCTGACTGTGGAGCTGTTGACTCTCTGCTACTAAGAAGCTGCTGGGCATCGGTGTCTGTGTTTAACCCTCGGAGAGCAGGCTGGGATGCCAACCCTGAGACGGGACACATGTATACAGGTGGTGAGCTGGACTTTCTATTATATTGAAGAGGAGTTTTTGTTAATTTGTTTTATTTGCTGAAGCAAAGAGCTGTTTCTGTTGGAACGTTGTGAGAGAAATAAAGACTTTTATTTTACTAACATGGCTGGCTATTGGTCATAACTGCTCTGAATATGACAACACATTTTCCTTTTACTTACAATTACTTTTTTTCCACTTATTGGTCCTCTTGGCATTAGTGATGCAGCACATGCATAAGAGATGCATCCTGTGAAAGTTACATCACAGTGGATTGCTGAGACATTTTATCTGTAAACTGCAAAATCTGGCAAGATCTCAGGGAAAGGCATTATTTCCCCTAAGATGATGTGCATGGTCACATGTCCTAGTCACATGTGCCAGAGCAGTGAGTAAAGGGAGATATATTAATCTGCCTTTAGTGAAAATGGCCACCATAAGAAGAATGGGAAGAAAAGAAAAATAAGCATATGCAGTAAGTATGTAGAGAATACAAAGCCTGTAATAATCTTTAAGTATCTCTTTGTAGTTTGCAATCACAAAAAATTTCCAAAAGGTGTCTTTGTTGTAATTTTAAAGTTAAGGGCAAAATTCCTTGCTAGAGGTTTCATAGCTAAATTTAAATTTGACAAATCAATTGGCATGCCATGCCCATTAACTCAGATATAATACATCATGATTATAAGCTCCAAATAAAAAAAGAAGATTATTCAAGATATATATATATTTCGTAGATTTGAATAAGATCCTCTTCTCAGTCTGAGATCAAAGTAAATGTAAAGTTAAAATATTTCTATAACAGGACGTATAAATAATTTTTTTCTAAATTATTTCAAAGTAGGGATGTCAGTTATGATATATGTATAGACATGAGAGATGTGAAGTATTTCCAATTCAGTAAAAAAAAAAAATGCTAATTATTGACAAGCCAATTTCATCTGCCTTTCATAATCAATTTAAGGTATAAAGAAAGCGTAACCAAGCATTACTTTGATGGAAAAAGACAAATGATTAAAAAAAGAGGATGTTACTAATCAATTTTATTGTTTTATTTTCTTCTGTCATACATGTGCTGTTATTTGTAACATACCTCTTACTCCTATATGCTACATATTTATGAACACTGAACTGTACTGCTAAATGTTGAAATGTTTACATATTCCTGAGCTCTGCACACTGTAGACTGTGTTGCACATTAAATACACTTGAACACTGAACTCGGTACACTGGGATGTACATTACATACACTGACCGCTTCCTTTTTACATAGGACCATATGTTACATAATCCTCACAATTCACAACAGTTGAGTGTGTGCAAAGTACCACAACATACAGAGTTCAGCAGTGTGAAAATAATGAGGTATGGGCACTCCAAAAATAGTCAGGAAACACTGTCGTCCCCTTAGTTTGTTGAAATTCACCACTTCTAGACATGATTAAACCAGTCCACTGATAAAACATATTTGTTTTTTAGAGTCTTTAACAGTTCTTCAATTCCACCATAATTGCCACTAACAAAGTTAACTATAACATTCATTAGCAGAACACCAGGGATCTGTTTAGCCAGGCCCGTGTTATGATTTTATGGCCGAACTCTCAATGATGTATCATAACACACTGAGTGACCAGAACACAAATAGCTCATCAATCGACAGATCCACTGTAAAGCCTTTTGCTGCCAAGGTGTTGAAATGCACCTGTAGTAGGCTGAGTCCGAAGTGGATCTTAGGCTGAGGATAAGACGAAGACGTGGTCAGGCAGGCAGGGTCACAACAATCTGGCAGCAAGGTACAACATCGGGATCCAGGAGAGTATTCAGGTGGCAGGCTGAGGTCTTGACACGATCAGGCAGCAAGGTACAAAATCGGCAGGCAGAAGAATAGTCAGGAATCAGGCAAGAGTCACAGTGGAAATGCAGCATAGAACTCAGAGGCAGCTCACACAGGGAACTAACTCAAATCAATGGGCTTTGAGTACAGGACGTGTCTGGTATTTAAAGCCTGAGGTAATAACTGGGTGAATCTTGCTAGATTTTGGTTGTCTTTGAGATAACACAGCCCCAGCTCCCACTTCAGAGGGATCCACTTCGACAATGTACTGAAGATCTGGGTTAGGATGCTGGAGAACCGGAGCCATGCCAAATATGTCCTTTAATTTCTGGAAAGCAGACACTGCTTCTGAGGACCACACCTTACAGTTTGCCCCTTTCTTGGTCATAGCAGTGCTATGTGTTAGCAGTGTTAGTGCCCAACAACGCATTATAATACCGAATTGTCTTATAAAATATAAAAGATACTATAAAATATAAAAGATACTAGATACCCAAAATTCCAAGGTTAAAAATTGCATGGGCCCGCGAAATGGCAACAAAATATGGTAACCAAAATTGTCCATAGGTAATGTGTTAAAAGCCCATACACTTCATCAGTTTAGAGATATCCATGTATATTGGCCCTAGAATTATTGCTCTCACTCTGGTGTGTGCATCAATACTGTGTAGCACGATCGTTGTTTTGGTAGGTACACCCAATGCATGTTTACGTTAATATGGGTGCACTCATGAGGCTGTGGGACTTTACTTTTTTTATTTTAACATTTTTTAAACTTTTTTTTACATAACCTAATTGATATCACATAAGGGGCTCACAAGCCCCTTATGTGGTAGCATACTAGTGGTGACAGGTGCTCTTTCACATCCCTGGCGGTATGATTATGCAGGATTTTAGCATGCCAAAGCGGTACATTGTTTTTCATGGTAATTTGTTGTTTTATATTGTAGGCCTGTAATTCTTAGTAAATCTTATGAATAACTCACTAAATCTGTCCAAACAAGAGTCCAGTAGACATCCCAGGTATGATAAAGTTTGAAACATGAAAATTATAAATTATAATATAATAAATAATTATAAATAATTATACGAAATTATAATATAATAAATAATTGTAAAAAAATTATAATATAATAATGAAAAAATGGTCCAGTAAATGGGAGTTCTGGGGGCGCTGCCTGATCCATACCACAGTCAATAGAGCACAGTAAAAGTGCAGGCAGGGCACTGGTCAAAGGTCTAGGGACAAAATTGAAGTGAAATAGTTTGATAAATATATGTAATTATAGCAGATTACATTGTATTGTGTGTATTCTGTGTAAATGTCATGTTTGCACTTTTGCTCCACCCCACCTCTTGTGAAGGCGGCGGAATGCCAGCTGAGGCACTGGAAGTGATGCAATCTGCGTCACTTCTGACCCCATTCAGCAGGGAAGAGCTCGGTGAACAGATGTTTGCCAGTTTCCTTCCCCACTTCCCGCCAACATCCATGATGCTGGTCCCAGGCCCGCAAGAAGGGCAGCATAGCCCGGAAGGAAGGGTGCACTACACCGGTCCCTGGAAGCTCTGCCGTCAGAATCGCTTCCAGTGTAAAGCTGACATTTGGATTTACAAATTAGTCATTGGAAGTGGAATGTCTTGACTCAGATGACCCCCGCTAACAAAACTAGTTTCCAAAAATCACCCAGAAATCATTATTTGAACCAAGGGGGTGCTATATTAATAACAAATATAAATGTAGATGTATCATAAAACACTGGTTGCATACATACCATGCACCCTTCCCTTTTCTTATGAGGTACATAAGGCAGAAGACATACATTAACCCTTCTGAGGGAGCCATACATCACAGGTATGTGAAATCTGGTATGTATAAAAAGCTAGTGTCATAACATACAATCATCTATAGTTTATTTGATAATAGCATGCAGTAGAATAAGATATGGCTGCATTTAAGAAACGGTTATTATGGGAGGGCCAGGTGAAATACCATAAACAGCCCTCCTGTCTCACACCCCTAGTCTTTTCTGAATGAATGGGAGTTGGCTCAGTGGCACGAGGCAGCTGGAGCTCTCCTTTACCATCAAGAAAAGAACATTTCCCAAGAGACTTGATTCTAGATATAGTGTGATATTGTGTGGCAATCCTACTGTAAAATTGGGTGTTATGATCAGCCAGGACTCTCAGCCAGAGGAAGTGTCAGGAAGCAAGGGTTTGTCTGAGTTCTGCTTCACATCCTGGAACTGGGAGATTTCACAGTGATTTAGGAGGGAAGAAAGCTCCAGTCCTGGCTCCAGGTTTTAGCAGTGGCCATCACCAATTAATTACACAGGTGTACACATCCCTTAAAGAAAGGATGCTGACTAGGGGAATTAGCTCCTGCTGGGAAATAGGAACAGACCGTGTTTAGGAGGACTCCCCCAGAAGTCAGAGAGGAGTCAGGTGAGCTTCTACTTGAAAATAGGAACGGACAGTATTCAGGAGTCAGGGGGACTCCCACAGAAGTTGTAGTGGAGTCAGGTGGTGTGTGTGCTGGAGGCACACCAGTACAAGTGTGGGACAGCACTTCAAAGAGGACCGGTGAGTCAGAAGTGGTAATGTTTAACGTGGAAGCCAGGAGGCTAAACTTGTGTTATGTTGCAACTATTGCATGGATGTTATGCTGAACAACCCCTGTGATGGTATCCAAGGTGGATGTGGGAATAAATTAAATTGGGCTAGCAGGCCCTTAAACAGAAGATATTGCGAGTGGAATGCATCCCTAAACGCTCACCATATGTGCTAATATCCCCAAAAATCATGATAGCCAATCTCAGATCTATTTTATGTTTCATTGACTGGCCTCTGCTGGAACTTAAAGAACCTAGGACTTTGCTAAGTAATTTCATTCTTATCCCCTTTGTGTTTTATTATTGTATTATTTGTCTCTCTTCTGTAACATTTTTTATGCACCTTTCCCTTTATTAAAAACGATCCTTTTTAAACTGTTAGGCTTTATCTCTAAATAAGAATTTAAAGAATCCTTGTCTCTGTGAAAAGTGCCACCATATTGTAAAACCTTAGGGTTAGCATAATTTGCTGCAAACGTGGCATGTTTCCATTAAGACAGGTGGTGGCAACTTTTGTTTGTGTGTAGAGGGGTTAACTGCAGAATTAACCAACCCCAATGACGATCACTCTCAGTCTGCTGACCTTAGATTATTGTTCCCTGAGCTGGAAAATCACTGTGCAGGGTAAGGGTGAGAGTGGTAGCATCACAAGGAGTTTGTAACATACAGGCAAGTATAAAAAGAGCAGCGGTCTGGATTAAATAATATAAAGTGTAGTATACCAGAGTAGTGGTCAGGTCTATGCAACGTACAACACAGCATACAGATTTCAGCAGTAAGAATTATGTAAAGCACAGTGTACATGCTCCTCATGACCATACTATGTTTGTTGTGCTGTGTGGTACATACCTTTTACTGTTCTATGTTACATACTTAGGGTCACTGCACTCTGTACTCTGTACTGTACATAACATACCCCTAACCACTGCATTTTGTATGTTGGGCTGTACAAGACATACTTCTGATCACTGCACTCTATATGCTATATTGTAATTACATACTCCTGACCAAAGTGTTTATTAATAGTTGGTGGCCCCTCACTATTTTAATAAAGTGCCTATTTAGGGTAGTTTCAAAGTGTTGGCTCTATGTCTATATTGTGTGTGCAGAAAAAAAAATGCAATAAAAGAGGTTCAATTTTTAAAAATGATTGTGTTGTGGTTTATATGTTTTTGTGAGGCTCTTGCTTGTGGCACAATAGTTAAAGTATATTTTGTGTATATATAAGGTCTGTGGCAAATGTGGGAGGTATTAAAAGCAGTCATATGGTATGGGAGAAGAGTAAACCAAGTACAAGAAAATGAAAAAAAAGTGTGGTCTATGCTCTGCAAAAAAGAGGACACTAGAGATGAACATGATGTTCAGTGTAGGGAGGCCTGAGTGGCTACACCCCAATAACAAATACTAATTATCAGTGAGAACAGACCTGCTTAATTAAAATTCATATATTATCTTTATTAAATACTTCTTTTAAAAAATCAATTTGGTTTTTGGGGCGTGGCCAGCTCTTGGGACGGATGGCTGCTTGAGACCGAGCTCCGTGCCCGAGCAGACGGCGGACCGTAACAACCACCGCGTTGGGACCCTGCATCATCTCCCCACTTACCCCGACCATCTCAGGGGCAGGTCCGGACATGTCCCGGAAGAAAAAATCCGCCGCCCGGCCGCAGAAAATGACGGCTTTCTTCAATCCATCGGGCCGCAAGCCGCAGCAAAATGGCACCGGCCAGCAGCACTCCACGCCGATCACCTCCCGCTTGGCTGATAGAGGGGACCGGGACTCGGATTATGACCACCGGCCTGAAGGTAAGAGCTACCCAGGCCCTGAGAAGCCTCCTAGACAGCCGCAGAGCCCACCATCCTCCCAGGCTTCACACAAGTCCTCATCTATCGCCTCGAGCAGCCCAGAAAAATCGAGGCCGCGGCTTTCAGGCCTAGACCACCAGGGGGAGATAGAGAGCCCTGCTCTCCTGTCCAGGGATGCTACCAGAGAACTAGTGACACCTATTAACTCGTTCCCCACCGCAGACAAGCCTCTGTCGGATTCTACACTGAAGGATATGTTTGTGTCACTGCGCACCACTTTCCACTCTGACATGCAACAGCTTGCTAGGCAATTTAAAGCGGAAGTGCAAGAGGTGGTGGGCAGAGTCTCCCACATTGAGGAGAAGCTGGGGGAGTTCGCCTCTACTTTCAACGAATTAGTGGATGCTCATAATGGCAGGGAAGACGACATAATGTGGCTCAAGTCTAAAATGGCAGATTTGGAAGATCGTAATCACAGAAACAATCTCAAGATCAGAGGCATTCCAGAGTCGATTGGCCAACCTGAACTAACTGGATACGTTCAGACAATGTTCAAGGCAATCTTACCTACGCTCTCAGACTCTGAACTAGTTATTGATCGCATCCATAGACTGCCCAAACCGTCCCACCTGCCTGACAAGTTGCCACGGGACACTGATGCGCATCCACTTCTATCATATCAAGGACAAAATCATGAAAGCAGCCAAGCTTTCATCCTTGCCATCGGAGTATGCGAAACTACAGCTGTATGCGGACCTCTCGCAGCACACTCTCTCGTTCCGCCGGAAACTGCAGCCCATCACGAAGGCACTAAGGAACCAAAATATACACTACAAGTGGGGCTATCCAACCAAGTTTTTGATATCCATGGACGACACCACGTATTCCATAATCTCCCTAGACCAGGGCTTGGCCCTGTTGAACCAATGGGGGATATCCCCTCCCCCAGAAGCTCCGATCAAGGACCGCCATATGTTGTCCTCGTTGGAACTTCTGGTCCCGAATCTCTCCTTACAATCCTGGAGAGATAGAGGTATAATCTTCCTCTCCGATATTACGGAAGGATGGGGGATTAAAAAATTCCAGGAGCTTTCCTCCCGCTTCCAGCTCCCTCAGGGAGAATGTTACCGCTATATGCAAATAGCCCATCTTCTCCGCTACAAACAAAATCTCCACATTAAACTCCCATTTAAAGTAACATCATACTTCACTTCCAACACCCCCCATAGTAAAGGCATCTCACTCTTCTACCTACTCCTCCACAACAAACAAACTTTTGAGAAAACCTCCCCCATCAAAACTTGGGAGCGAGAATTGGGAGCCATGTTCTCTGAGGAACAATGGCTGCTCTCTTTCAGAGAGACTTGGCGGGCTTCTAGGTGTGTGGACATGTGGGAACTGGCTCAAAAAACCTTGCTCAGGTGGTATTTGACACCCTCTGGCCTAGCCAAAATGTCACCGGTCTCCTCTGCAGAGTGCTGGAGGGGCTGTGGACAGAACACACTGCAGAGGTGTATACACGTTTGTGGTGTGTTTATAAGGTTAGTAAATCAACCCCACTATGTCTATCTTCCTTACTTCATATGGTTTGTTCATGTGGTCCTGAAAAGACCAGAATTGTTATTCAAGAGTTTATACTCTTCTTTGTATCGTTGAAAATGCTCAATAAAAAGTTATTGAAATTAAAAAATCAATTTGTAAAACCATTATATGTCTGAAAACAGTTTTGTAAATGCTGGTCCTTATTTACATATACATGATATCCACCAGATACATAGTTACATAGTATTTGAGGTTGAATAAAAACACAGGTCCATCAAGTTCAACCTATTGCGTGTATGTATGTGATTCTGCATGTGCATGCGTGTGTATGAGTCCCTGTGTGATCTTGTTTTTAAGGGTACCTGTACCCCTGTATGTTATGGTCTCTGAGGAAATTGTCCAAATGCTTTTTGAATGATTCAACACTCTCAGCTGATACCACTGTTTGTGGCAACGAGTTCCAGACCCTAACCACTATAACTGAGAAGAAGCCCCTATGCCCCTTGTGCTTAAATCTTTTCTCCACCAATTTTAGGTGGTGGCCTCTAGTCTTTTTTATGGAGTTTACAGTAAAAAGTTTATTGCTGATGTTGCTATCACCATTGAACACCTTGTACATCAAAATATGTCCCCCTTAATCTCCTCACTTCCAGCGTGAACAAGATATAGAAAACATTTTTAAAGAAGAATTTAATAAAGATGAAATATGAATTTTAATTAAGTAGGGCCGTTTGTGTTGGCCTAAAAGCCCATCTTTCCAATTTGTGGATACTGGTTAGTTTAACGAGAATTAGTAAAAGAGAGGACACCAAATTAGAAACTTTGAAAGAACTGTGCACCATTAGAACTCTGATTTGGACTTTTCATTTCTAGTACGTTATGGAGAATGAAATAGGAGTAGGGGGAATACCACAAGGTGGTCAAGAATGTGATAACTGAGCAAGGAGCTACAGTATCTCACAGAAGTGAGTACACCCCTCACATTTTTGTAAATATTTTATTATATAATTTCATGTGACGACACAGAAGAAATGACACTTTGCTACAATGTAAAGTGGTGAGTGTATAGCTTGTATATCAGTGTACATTTGCTGTCCCCTCAAAATAACTCAACATACAGCCATTAATGTCTAAACTGCTGGCAACAAAAGTGAGTACACCCCTAAGTGAAAATGTCCAAATTGGGCCCAATATGCCATTTTCTCTCTCCGGTGTCATGTGACTCGTTAGTGTTACAAGGTCTCAGGTGTGGATGGGGAGCAGGTGTGTTAAATTTGGTGTTATCACTCTCTCATGCTGGTCACTGGAAGTTCAACATGGCACCTCATGGCAAAGAACTCTCTGAGGATCTGAAAAAAGTTGTTGTTGCTCTACATAAATATGGCCTAGGCTATAAGAAGATTGCCAAGACCCTGAAACTGAGCACGGTGTCCAAGATGATACAGCAGTTTAACAGGACAGATTCCACTCAGAACAGGCCTCGCCATGGTCGACCAAAGAAGTTGAGTGCATGTGATCAGCTTCATATCCAGAGGTTGTCTTTGGGAAATAGATGTATGAGTGCTGCCAGCATTGCTGCAGAGGTTGAATGGGTGGGGGGTCAGCCTGTTAGTGCTCAGACCATACGCTGCACACTGCATCAAATTGGTCTGCATGGCTGTCATCCCAGAAGGACGCCTCTTCTAAAGATGATGCACAAGAAAGCCCACAAACAGTTTGCTGAAGACAAGCCGACTAAGGACATGGATTACTGGAACCATGTCCTGTGGTCTGATGAGACCAAGATAAACTTATTTGGTTCAGATGGTGTCAAGTGTGTGTGTCGGCAACCAGGTGAGGAGTACAAAGACAAGTGTGTCTTGCCTACAGTCAAGCATGGTGGTGGGAGTGTCATGGTCTGGGGCTGCATGAGTGCTGCCGGCACTGGGGAGCTACAGTTCATAGAGGGAACCATGAATGCCAACATGTACTGTGACATACTGAAGCAGAGCATGATCCCCTCCCTTCGGTAGACTGGGCCGCAGGGCAGTATTCCAACATGATCTCGACCCCAAACACACCTCCAAGTTGACCACTGCCTTGCTAAAGAAGCTAAGGGTAAAGGTGATGGACTGGCCAAGCATGTCTCCAGACCTAAACCCTATTGAGCATCTGTGGAGCATCCTCAAACGGAAGGTGGAGGAGCGCAAGATCTCTAACATCCACCAGCTACGTGATGTCGTCATGGAGGAGTGGAAGAGGACTCCAGTGGCAACCTGTGAAGCGCTGGTGAACTCCATGCCCAAGAGGGTTAAAGCAGTGCTGGATAATAATGGTGGCCACACAAAATATTGACACTTTGGTCCCAATTTGGACATTTTCACTAAGGGGTGTACTCACTTTTGTTGCCAGCGGTTTAGACATTAATGGCTGTGTGTTGAGTTATTTTGAGGAGACAGCAAATGTACACTGATATACAAGCTGTACACTCACTACTTTTTCATTGTAGCAAAGTGTAATTTCTTCAGTGTCGTCACAAAAAATTATATAATAAAATATTTACAAAAATGTGAGGGGTATACTCACTTCTGTGATATACTGTATGTTTGTACTGATGTACACGAAATATAATAAGTCAGTGGGTGACCATTAGCTTTCATCTACAAGTGAAATATCAGCTTTAATACATTTTTGCAACACATGATTACTGTAGGTATATAAAAATAACTATTGCATATAGTACAAAAGTGCTAATGCATTTGCTTTTAAAAGCTTTCATAATAGCAAATGCATTATTTTTCTTGACTTCCCTTCTTATTTTACAAAGAACAATGTGAGGACTTAGAGCTATTCCATTAATATTTACAGTTTGTTTAGCTTCATAAATTCTTTTTAGAGAGATTTAAGTATGCAGAAAACGTGTGGCTAGACAGAAGATAACAAATGACATATCAAACACAGACTAATGTGGTTTTACTGAAGTAGAAACTGTAGTAATAAATCACCTGCCAATGTTAATAAAATATTCTAAATATTCTTCACTGAGTTTCTAAAACTATAAACAGACAGCTGCAAATGCCCCCCCCTACCCCTCACCCCCCCCAAAAAAAATCTGGTGGGGAAACAATTTTATGTATGTAGGCATAAATGGTTAGCAAAAGTGGGGAGGTCTGTAGCATTTAAGTGATTGGCACTACCAGGAGCAAGGCACACAGAAATTGACATCACTCATTGCCAGAAATGATAACACAAACTGCTTGCCAAATGAAGAGCATTTGAGGGCAGCATGTAAGACACCCTGCTGATTCAGTGAGGACAGACTTGATAAATGGGGTTGTTTGTCCCCCAAAACAATGCCATACCCAGTTTGCACTTTCTTGCCATGGTGTCAGTAATAATGTATTATTGCATGTAAATATGTTATACTTTGATCTGCTTTGTGTACTGTGAGTCACTATTGCCAGTATACTTTGTATTTTTATACTTATTGCTGCACTTTATAGCCTAAATAGTGAGATATGATGTTGTAGAGCATCCTATATTTGGACATTGTTGCATACATATCTTTATAAAGTAATTTCCTGCAGTATTTATTTTTCTGTTTGGTGTTCTTATTTCTACTGTTATGCATAGAGTAATCTGTGCGCCATCAAAATCTAGGGACCTCTTTTCTTGGCTTTGGTGAAGATCTCATCGACCTTGTATAAGTGTGCCCTACACAACCCTAGTGATAGGCAGATCTTTCTAAGTCAAATTCCCCAAGGATTCTTTGAATCCTATTCAAAGATCTGTGAACCTAATCTTAAAAGTGAGTCCCATTAAAGTCTATGGGGAGTGAATTTTGTTGTTAAATTTTGTCAATTTTTTAGGGTTATTAGGCAAACTACTGTCAAAAAAGGGGCATGGGAAACTGCACACTACCATGGGGAAAAACACTGTACAGTTGGGTCTTTTTATGTGGCTTCACAAATGCACAACATTGAAATACACAAATTCTCCACATAATATGCTGTCCATGGTGGTATGGCACACTACAGTATGATTTTTACAGAAAGTCTCAGTGACAGCATACAATGGCAGCACACATTTGTCTGTGGAATTTTTTATTTTTCCTTTACAGTTAGCTTGGCTTAAATGCAGCAGCAGCACCCAAATCCTAATTAATTTCAATTTGGAAAAAATGATTTTATTAGGTAGCTTTAGCAGCAACATGCTTTTCCATCAGGTAGCAATAGACCTACATTGGCCAGCAGATATAAAATAGACAGTAGTTTAATACTGCAGGTAGTGTTCTTAATTTACTTTCTCGTTGTTTTACTATGTTATGTATTATCCTGTTTTGAGAGGTGGCCTTGAATCCTATGCTTAGTATTGTCATTGCATATGCGCCATAGGGATGTACAATACTTTGATCATACCGACTCATGCTTTAACAATTGTTCTGCATCTGCTTACAAACCTGACTGTTTACTCTTTGATGTGTATGTACATTCATTATTATGATAGGGTACCCTCATACTTTATTGTTATGTATTATTTAAAAATTCAATAAAAATTACATGCTCAAAAAAATAGACAGTTCACTGTGGAAGTTCCTGTTCTCACTATTAAAAACTGTCCTTCCACTAGCCAATTTCTTTCAAGCTCTCAGTAAGAAATAAGAGAGCAGATGATACAGCAGTGCAAAATTTACTAGCAGCAAAATATTTTTAATGAGCAAGAATTGGCCAAAATGTACTAGAGAAAAGGAGTACAGGCAGGTGTTTTACTACATGAATTAGGATACCAGAGATGACACAGCAGAACAAGTTTAAAAAGCAAGGCTGGGCCTAAACTTACTCGAGATAAAGAGCACCAGTTGGGGCTTTACTGCGAGAATTAAGATACTGAAGAATACAGAAATGTAAAATTGTTCGGTAGACAGGGATAATTTACTGAAATGTTCTAAAGACAATAGGTACAAGCTGGTGTTTTATTACAATAATTAATAAAGTTTATTTTATCTATGGGGATGGGGGTGAGGCGTTGAGTGATATTATGTGAGGCGGATTAAGTGCACACTGTTCCTGTGCTTTGCTTTCTTTTCTTTAAATGATTTGATTGTATTTTTGTTCAACAAAAAGGTAGCTTAAACGTAAAATAAAAAATAAAAAAAACAAATAAAAAAAAACTCCAAATACCATCCCTGATAGAAAATTTCTCTTTTTTAAAAGGTAAGCCTTTCACCAAAAATAAAGGTCCTATTAACATACAATATAAACCTATATACCCCAAAATAAATGTAAACCAAAATACCAACCCCTGAAACAAAAGCCCATTTTATTTTTTAAGGGAATCTTTGCAGAAAAAAAAGTTTACTATGGAGAGGACAGCAGCTAAAAAAGAAGGCAGAAAAGGGGTTGATTGCCAAAAGAGCTAGGAATCAGAATTACATTATAGTTCCCTACTAAGTCTTATTGTCCCTTGGCAGTTTGTCCAGTTGTGGCCTTATTAATGGAGGTAAAGACAATTTTAGTGGTGTCCAGATGATGGAGAAGAACGGCCTCATGCCATCTTGGAAGCAGTGTGTGATAGTGTTTCAAGGTCACAGTAAAAAAAGACCTCAATATTCTTCCTTTTGGCCAAAATGCACATTAATTTCAAAGGCAGGCATCTCTGTTTACCCAAGCACCCCATTAAGAGTAAGATTAACAATGTACTGAATGTTTTACTCTGAGTAGGCTCTTTGGATGGATCAGCTGGAGTTGTCAAGGTAAACATCTATCTGTGGCTTTCAACAAGCCCCATTCAAGCCAAAATGTTTTTAGATGAAAAAAATTATATCAGGCAAAATAGTCACCAGTGATCAGGAATCAACAAAGCCAGATACTAATTTAAAATACTAGGATAAAGCATCCAGCCAAGTCTATCAGTTGATGGAGTAGAAAAAGTTAGAAAATTAGTCAGGTTTTTTTTGCTGTTTATATCCCATTAGGACAGGAGGTCAAGTAATCAATGGATGGTTCAACTTATTTCAACTTTTATAGTTTATAACGTTATATCGTTTTGTGCAGACATCCTGAAAATTAAAGCTACTTGGCTTGTATGGAAAGTTGCTAGTAAACTGCAGAGTGAGCAAATGAGAGATTATTAGTAATGTTCTTCTAAATGATTAGATGATTACACGATTTGCATAAGGTGGTCCTGGGACTAACATAAATAATTACAATGGAAGTGCATATTGAGTTATACTGTATGCTGCCCTTATGTTTTCAGTGTGAGGTTGGTGAGGTAAGCTTGGCTTTGACTAAATATGGTCAAACTGAGGGCAGAGATACCTTTTCATTTATAGCATAAAGTACAGCATAAAGTACAGCAAAACATACATTAGCAAACCTGCTGTCATTTGGAATGAAACCAATACACGGGGGCACAGGGAATGTGAATTTCACCAAGCATTTACTGCGGGGGGAATCATTCACTGCCATTTAAAACTCATGCACCTGGAAGATCCACCTGCAGTAAATGCTTGGAAATGTTAGACTCGCTGTTTTAGAAATATGCCCATTGAATCCCACTTATTTCCGGCGTACTGCTGCCACTTTCTACTCTGAGCAGCAAGTAGGATGATTTTCCATCTATGGTCACATGATCAAGCCAGAGTTATAATATAAAAAAAAATGCTGGGTACAGCAGTGAGCCAATTGTTAGAACAGGGCATTTCTTGGGCAGTTCTGTAAACCAACAGTGTACATAATGCTATCATAACAAGGAAGCCATATTTTAATGTTTTTTCCAACTTACCATGATTGCAGCTGCCTGCAGATAAAATTAGAAAGTTAATATCTAACACTTAATTGCATAAAGGCTTTTTTTAGCAAGTATATAAGTTACATGTTTTCCAAAATCTAGAATTACACTTTAAATGTCTAAGCTTTGCATTTTAAGCTAATGGAAACTATGAGAAAAGTGAGAGTAGCAGCAGCATGCATGAGTAAGTTTGTGGCCTTGGTCCTTAAGAATTTACTACATTTCAAAGAAAATTATGTATCTTTATCTCTTACTAACAGACCAATATGTTATTTTGGCTACCTAGTCAGGTCTTTCATGCCCACAAATATGTTATATAATGTGAGGCATTTGGGTGTAAAGTAAGTTTAATTAAAAGTAAGATGTCATAGAGTCCTGGTTCACAGTTTTATAACATCAGGCGATGCGGAATATGACCATTTCAATACTCATTTTTGTTTTGTTTATAGTTTAACTGCAATAACCTTTTAAAGAGGGTTTGTCATCCTTTGAAATAAGGAAATGCTTTTGGGGGTGATTTACTAACCTAAACACACGCACGCACTAGGTGCGTGTGATTTTTACACAGCAAAACGTATTTATCAACCAAAAAGTGTCTAAAAGCATATTTCCACTAATGCCATATATGGAAAAATCATGCACATGATGCATATATAATGCTGCTTCACAGTTTAGACAAAAATGGTTAGCTCATGCATTTACATTCCTGCATTCATCAACGCAAGCAACACAATATAGAGCTAATTTACACAACATCACCTTGCAAATTCATGCTTGGCTTTGCACAACACACCTGCTGGGTGTGTACACACTACAAAGGTGTTTAGATTCCACCCACAGATCATGCTGGGAGGGAACACACTACAGAGGTGTATACATGTTCGTGGTGTGTTTATAAGGTTAGTAAATCAACCCCTTTTGTCTCTGGGACATATATCCAGACTCCAGAATAATGACAAAATTAATTTACTTTCTGTTTAATTAAAAGGATACCCTGTGTAGATTTGAATCCTATGTTGCATGGAAAATAATTCTGGTGGGATTAACAATCATTGTTGTCTAAATGCACTCCCTGTGCTTTATTAATAGTTGTGATGTTTATAATTTGTATAAACATAGCTACTTATTATTGAATATTTGCAATAAAATAATTAATTTACATGCCTCACTACATTCTTATTACTTTTTCACTACTTTCCTATACGATGCAATGTTGTAAACTGTATGATCTAATTTTAAGAACCACAATAAAATACAATTATGTTAATATTAATAAGAAAATAAATGTAATTTAATTAGCAATAGTTAGTATAAAGACCAATTTATTTGCAGGCAGTTATACGGTTATATTAAACATGAATTCCTTTAAAATATTTCTCAATCTGCTTGTCATGGGAACTCAAAAGAATAGTCAACTTGGTAAGATCTAAATTCATCAGTTCTTTCTTAGAATGACTTTATTGCTTCATGTCAATAAACACTAAAAGTGTTCTCCTAAGAGGAACTAAACTGTGTATGCTGTACTCAAGAAAACCACGAAACAAGGGATGTGGGGATGAGGCCCTTGTCCCCATAAGCCCCAATTTGTGGGTACCTTCAAACTATTTATCTTGTTACCCAGATTCTTTTTCTTCTTTGCAGATGTCAAAAGCACACCCTTAAAAGAATAAAGACAGAGAATCACATTGGTTAGTAATTTACAGCTGGAAAGTAGATCCACGGACTGTAATTTTGAAATTGCTTTAATGGAAAATAAAAAAGAAACTTTCCCATCACTAAGCAATGTTACCCAGCAAACAATCTGGATTAAAAGCTGTTTCTTACACTGAAATAAACACAGAAGTTTCGGCTTGTACACACTTGCACCTACAGGAAAAACTAAGACAGCCATGTCAGTATAAAGGGTGTCTTACTACTTAAGATGAACGTATCCAATTTGTACAAATTCACTCCATGCTTCTGTTCCACATTTCACTTGGACTGAATATATCCAGGTGGATGACCAGGGATAAACAAGGGGGGGGGGGGGGATCTCAGTGAGCTGCTCAGTGGTCCTTGAACTGCGTATTATTAGTTCACAACTAGTTTCTGTCAAATAAAAACATTGTGCCCTCATCCACCTTATTCAGCAGATCTGGCACCATGTGACTTCTGGCTCTTGCCCAATGTCAAAATGACCATCATAGGCAAATGTTTTGAATCAATACAGAACATCGAGGCAGCCATGACAGCACAACTAAAGAAACTCATGAAAGAGGACTTCCAGAACTGCTTCAGAAAGTGGCAGAAACGATGTGATAAGTGTGCTCGAAGCGAGGGAGAGTATATTTCAGGGTGATAAA
>NW_017306740.1:571140-582704 GCF_000935625.1 Nanorana parkeri
AGGATGTCTGCCCCCCCTCTGAGCCTGGCCACGCAAGTAACCACTTTGTCTCTTTATTAAAATATTGCATGCGTTTTATTAGCATCTCTTAAAACCTTATAGCATTTTTAACAGGAGCCTACAGCTAAAATTATCTTCTACTATGTAGCCTTGAATCAGTTGTAATAGCAACAAGTTAATTCAGTGCCATACAAATGTATTTACATGATCTTAAGATGACATAATTGAATGCTCTTTTACATGTGAGTTGTCTTACACCTGATACAATGCTTGCATTGTAATAACGGCATTCATTGTATCATAATCTAGAGGATCTTAAGAGTGAGAAGTGATATTTTAGTGTTGGTTTTTCACCATTCATCTCTAATACATCCATATTTAACATTTTGTGGCATTCAATTCAAGGTTAAAATCATTACATTACCCACAGCTGGGAAACTCATCTCTTCTCTAAAGGATTGTGAAAGTACATTTTGTGCCATGTTGACCTGACCTGACAGTGCATAAAAAGCCTACTTTCCTTTTCAGTTTCCTCTAGAGGAAATCTTTTCTTTTATTAGACTTTCCCGCTGTTAGTTTGATAGAGAAGAAGATTACTTTGAAGTAAACCAATGGCTTTTAAAATGGTTTCTATTAAAAATAATGAGATCATTGATTATATTAATGCATAGATTGTCATCGGTTATCATTGCATTTTTCACATGACAGTTAAATATTTCAAGCAATCCATTTTTTTACAAAAGAAAATGAATGTACTGTATCTCAACAGAATTTTTAACATGAGCAATCAAAAGAAATACTTCTGGTTCAGTAAACAATATATATTTTACTCAGTTCTAGCATTTATGACATAGAATACGTTACCAATGATTTACTATTGTGGTATTTGTGACAAAATGAAAAACACATCTCCACAACATGATTTAGCATAATTTATCAACTTGTAATGCATTCATATTTGTATCCATTTGTAACACAGCATTTAGTGCATCAAAAATGAAATTTAATGAATAAATAATACAGATCACCTATTTTCACAGTTCTAAATAACTGGTAAATGATTGGTTATTAACAGGAGCTGACATTAGAACTAGCTATTAATCAGGAATAGACATAGCTAAATAAATCATTTATTTCTCTTCTCTCTAGTCGGAAGTTCTAGACTATCTGCTAAAAGTTCAAATATACATAACTAACCAACAAATAAATTATATCTGAACTCAAGATATTTGTCTCTAGTTTTCATAGAGTGGGTTTGGAATAAAGCATCCGTCAGTTTTATTTGCTGTCTTTATCTCATATCAGAGTGTAATTTTATGTCAAGGTGGGTGCCTTTAATGGTGACATTCACAGCAATAAAAACCTGACAATAGGACTACAGCTAACTATACAATCTGATTATACAATCTTCTTTAGATCTACCATTAACTATGTAGAGAAAGGGCCTGTATGATTTATTATAAATTGAATGGAACAATTAGGTTTGTCCTCATATTCCATAGCTTTGGTAAGGTAAGGGTACAAAGATTGTGCAACCAGACTATATAGTGTTTCGACAGCTTAACTTATCCCCTCTATATCTAGAACAAGATAACAAAATAACTTTGGCTTACTTCAAATAAGCATTATTAGCTGTTGTTATAGAAAGGTGTGATCACCTTCCAATCACTAACATAGTGAGTAATAACACGAGCAATTCTTCAGTTTAGCCCATTTTCGCTTAGTGCCAGTACTACATTTTTTTTTCCATTTCAGGAACATTTTTGCAAAGGAGAAAGTGCTAAAAAATATATTTTAGGAAACATTCTGCAGTATAAAGGGTGTCTATAACATCCAAGCTCTATAATATTAATATCATATTTAAGGTAATGCAATGAGCAATGCCTGTATGTAAAGTATCTGTTTAAGTTTACTTAGAAAACATAAAAACCCAGCTCACAGATCTAAGTGCAGACAAAAAAGTAAATGTTTAATAAAGGTTAAATGTAATGCACATACAGAATATTTCAAAACATCTCGCCTGTCACACATCCTGTGCCCTGTTTGTAGTCCTGTTTCATGTGTCTCTTGTTTGCTGTCCTGAGCCTTGTTGTTGCTTGTGGCTATTAGTCTAAGGTGTATATTAAACAAACTATACATATCTAACATCCTTGCCTGGTCCATGTAACATACTTGCCTTGTCCGTGTGGTCACACGTGTTTGGTCTGCCTGTGTGGGTACCTGCGGAGGTGTGGGGTCACCTGTGAGATTATCCCTGACAGGCACATGAAACAGGACTACAAACAGGGTTCAGGACTTACAGGTAACAAGGTTCAAAACAGGATTCAGGACTCACAGGTGACAAGGTTCAAAACAGGATTCAGGACTCACAGGTAACAAGGTTCAAAACAGGATTCAGGACTCACAGGTAACAATGTTCAAAACAGGATTCAGGACTCACAGGTGCAAGGTTCAAAATAGGATTCAGGACTCACAGGTGACAAGGTTCAAAACAGGATTCAAGACTCACAGGTAACCAGGTTAAAAACAGGATTCAGGACTCACAGGTGACAAGGTTCAAAACAGGATTCAGGACTCACAGGTGACAAGGTTCAAAACAGGATTCTGGGTTCAGGGGAAACAGGAAACAACACTGAGCCATCGTCCTGACTGCAGGGAGTGTTTAAATATCCTCCCAGGAAGCACCAGGTGATGGCTAAGTGCTGGGAGACACCCGCAGGTGAGCACTGGAACTGCAGGGCTAGCTCCAGCGCCACCTGGAGGCGCTCTGGATACTAACCGAAGCGCAATTAGAAAGAAAATGCTTTAGTGGAAGTGAAGCTTAAAAAATCTGACATGGAAGGCTTTTTGACAGATGAGACTCTGTATATTTTACAATTGCTGCCTCCCTGTCTGTCATTTGTGTCCCCTGAGCTGCGCAAGATCCTGTGCCAAAATGTAGTAACTCCCGTGCACAGGCATGGGAATTACATTATTCTGGCCCAGCCAGTCAAGAGGGCAAATACTTCACACCCAGAAGAATACTGGAAGAAGATGGAAGTGTCAGCAGTGGAGGAGAGCACTAACAGCGCAGTGGTGGTTGGGATCGCTCGCAAGGTAAGTCGGTCTTAATGTGCTGATATGCTGGCTATTATAGTTTGGTGGTTTACTGCTGATTTAGAGGTCGACTGTATTTTTTTTTTCCATTTTGAATACAGTAGAGGAGGTTATTTTCATTACAGTGTCTCTGCATGGCTGTTTTCCTTTCCCAGTGACTGCATAAAATTTGAGGGAAATCACCCTAATGTGAACACAAACCACAATAAAAGTGACACCACAAGTTGTAACACTTCCATACTACTATAAATAAGTTCTCTAATTACATTCAGAGCCCCTTTTGGTGTGGTTCTCTTACATCCTGTCCCAGGGACAGAAATTCTCCCCACTGTTTTTTAGATTTAACATAAGGGTGCCCCCTAGATAGCCCTCTGCCCCAAGTGAATGAGTAAGGGATACCCCTGGTTACTCATCCACAAAATATGTAAATAGTAAATAAACACACACCATAAAAATGTATTTAATAACACCCCTCTCCCCCACAAAAAAGTTCCAGGGTGAAACATCTATCATATTGTCCAGCGATATAGATCCACTGCCATTCAAGATGAACCATGCCCCAGCGACCTGGTATCGTTGGTTGCTAGGGCACTGGTGGTCACCTGCAACCAATCACCTTTGGCCCACATAGGGGTCTATTCACGAAGCAGCCAAAGGATCTCGCCATAGCTTCGGCCCATCCTTTGGCTAGCTTCGGCCCCAGGACCCCTTCGGTGCATTAGAACCAAAGGGCTGCTTGACAGTCTATTCACAATGGCTGAGCCGCACTGAAAGCCTGCTTCTGACAGCTGGGCGGAGCCAGCCGTGATCTTACGGCTGGCTCTGGCCACTTGCAGAGAGATCAACGTCCCTGGTTACCAGCTAACCTAGTTTTTTCACATTTTTTTATGGCAGCAGAACCGATAGAAAACTGTTGGGCGGAGCTAGCTGTCATTGATAGCTCCGCACAATCGTTTTCTATTTATTTTTTTTGTACTTTTTTAACAATTTTTCTGTTCTGCTCCGTCCCTCTGAGCCTCCCTCTGAGAGACAGAGCAGAACAGCCGAGCCGAATGCCGCTCAGCGGCATTCGGCTATTCACTCACTAAGAATAGACCGAACAGCAGCGAGTAGCCTGCCCGAGGTCCAGAAGTTGAATCGGCTGAGTCGAACTCCTCCTGCACTTCGGGTCGGCTGAACATGCTGAGCATGTTCGGCTGACCCGAAGCCACGTTAAGCCACCCGATGTACGGCTGATTTCAGCTGATATACGGCTGAAATCAGCCGTAACAGCCTGAAGTGAATAGCCGAACAGCGTCCGGCTCACTTCACTTCAGGTCGGTCTTTCACTCGGCTGCCTATGGCAGCTTAGTGAATAGACCCCATAGTGTTCTGAGAATACTTTGTCATATATTAAGTATATTAGCAAATGTAACCATTGTCATCATATCAGTAAATGTAACCGTACTTAAAAACTTTCCCTGTAAACTATTTTAAAATAGATATCCACATTTTGCCAATAGTAAAATCAACATTTTACAAAAAATTATAAAACACATAATAAATATAGTGAAAAAGAAAAGAATAGTCATAGGGAGCAAAAGATCAAAGACTAAACCAATATGGTTTAATAAAACTGTAAAACAACACGTCAAGGACAAGAGAGCGGCATTTATAAAATGTAAGACGGAGGGGACGGCATTGGCGTTCCTTAACTACAAAGAATGTAACAAAAAAGGCAACTAGAAATCGGGCATCTAAACCTGAGTGCGAAAAGCATATCGCCGCAGATAGTAAAACACACCTTTGCCAGGTTTAACCCAGCAATTCAGTTCTTCCGATCCAACTCTAAACCAAGAGTCAAGTGTAAGCAGGCCATAGATAAAAACCAGGTCTTGCAGCTTCTAAAGGCCAGCACTGAAACTATGCAAACAGAGGTTAAAAACACACTAACCTGCTGCAATACAAGAAGATAGTGTTAGTAAAAGAATAATCCGGGAAATGCCTATTGAGTGGAGATAGCACATGAGAAAAGCTCACCTTGGCCCTGCTTTGTGAAGCTAAACAGCTGGAACACTTCTTGGTGGCTCTCTTGGGGATTTTACTTGATATGCGCAATGATAGCATCCTGGTAGCTAGGATATTCTGCAATACAGTTGTGCAAACTTCCAGATCACATGCATTGACCTGGTTACCAGATATGACCTGGACATCTGCACTTTCTGAACTGCAGTATGTGGTGTATTAGCCCATTTGACACTGCTCTGTATTATAAAATCATTTTCAGTTAAGAAGTAAAACAAATTTTAATGGCTAAAATACAAAAAGCAGGTTGCAAAAAACTGCAGTGCCCTCCTACTTTGGTGGTAAGTAGAGAAATGTCTGCTTTGGAAGTTAATGAAATGAATGCTTGTCTCACACCCACAGTGTCAAGTGATGGAGGCCAGTGGCAGAACTGTGCAGGCTCTGCCATGAGGTTGATCAGTTCTTCTCTACTCATGGAATGCTAATGGAAACCCTAGCAACCTCTAAGCAGCCATCAGTAAATGGCAGACCACAGTCCGAACATGGATCAAGTGGTGGTTCTATCCGGACCATGATTGCCGACTTGCGCTGGGTTATGGCTGGCTGACAGTGGATAAACTGGCCTCTAAGGCTGGTGTTTCCACTGCTAGTCATATGCCAGCACAGCTTCCCCCTCCTGCTTCCGTCATTGGTTTCTAGGACTGCAGGCTTCCTACAAACAATGACATTGTCGTCTGCGACAAGTGATCTGGGTGGTTGTGCTAGTCTGCTGTTGTGCCACCCCCCTCCTCCACTTCTCTGTGGGGCCCAGGACCATAGCACACAGTGTCAGGAAGGAGAGCAGGGAGCAGACTGGGCAACATCCATTCCCCAATCTGCTCAGTGATTACTGAAGCATGATGAGCTCTCAACTCCTTCTGCTTCAACTGTCAGAAGCCAGCTGAAGTTCCGGGTATACAGACTTTGAAGGGACAGGAAAAGACAGGAAAGACATCAGAGATCTATTAGTCCCCTGATATCTCCATAAAGAGAACCTGTCATGTCCAAATGCTATCAGCACCCTTGTGATAGCAAAAAAATAAGTGAAAAAAATTAAAAAGCTAATAAAAAATAAAATAAAATTACCCCTGCTATTTGATTTGAATGAAAATGTTGCACGCATGCATGTGTATGGAAAGGGTGGGAGAGAATTTCTAACAAAATAAATAAACATTTTAATGTGCTGCGATCGACGCCATGTGCCTGGGAACACACACCAGCAGCTGTGCGTTGCAGTGCAGTTGGTGGTGTGAATGCAGCCTAAATGTCTGACTGTGGTACAGACACGAACTGAGTTCTGCCCAAACCACAAGTCTAACCTTGGCTTAATGAAAATTTTATTCAGCAGACCTCTTGAATTTGAAGTCACTACCCCTACTCTAGGGAAACCCTGGGGTTCCACAGGTCCCTGGTTAAGAAATACGGATATAAAGTAGTTTGTAATGATGTAGTTTTTTTTTAGTAAAACGACTTATTGCTTTAAAAAATATTCAATGGTATATTTTTTAACAGTTCACTCCTTTTATACATTAATTTACAATACCTGTAATAAATAGATTCAGTTATTTTGTTTTGCTCCATAATATCCAGAAAAAAAGTCTTCATTTTGCAAAAAAAAGGAAAAAAAATTAAGCATTTAAGCTTAATGGATGTACAATACTGCAGCATTACATTTTGTTGTGAATGCTGTTGGGAAAATTGACTCATTAAAGTGGTTACTTTCCTTCATTGAAGAAGAAACAATTGAAAGAAGAAAATGAGATAATTGAGGTAGCTCTAAATGAAAGTGTCCTTGATTTAAAAGTCATTTGGAATCTCTCATCTTACAATAAAGCTCCTTTGGTACATTTGGAACACAATGAAAAGGAAAGAAGAATATTCAAGTACAAAAGCTAATTGATACTATTCACTAGAATACAGCATTAGAAATGTTATTATTCAAAGGTAGAATCTGGATAATTTTAAAAGGGAAATTAATCCTGTTATTGCCATAGTAAATACGCAGAAATAATGGCATGCAAACAAATACTGCATAATTTACTTGTTAATGGTATGGGGCATAAAATTAAGAAAAGCATCTGTTGCCTTCAACATTATAAATGTTGCAAACACCAACTACAGTGCAATGCTGAGAGAGTAAGCTTTTTTAAGCCATAGCACATACAGCAACATGTGTTCTGGAAACCTGCATCGTTGTGCATTTTTACCTTCATTTGCAAGTTGTGAAGGATCTGGTTCAAATTACTTGGATAATTACACTAGGAAGGGCAACGCACCAAAATTCAGCATGCAGTTATTCAAATGCTGCAACAGAGCTCAATAATGGAAGTGGGGCCTACTAGACATTTTGGTTCCTCCCGAACTGAAATTCGTTCAAATTTCTATATATTCACACATTCGGATGCATCCGAATTTCTGACTGAAAGAAATAACAAATCCAATCATATCCAAATTTTTTCCCCCAAATTTCATTAAAAAAAACAACAACAATGTGCCCCCTTTAGGTCTAGTAGTAATTTTAGGGAAAAACCCAATGCAAAAAAAAACAAACAAAAAAAAGCGTTGGGTCCCCACTAAAATCCCTTACCAGACCCTTTATCGAAGCAGCAGCTTGGAATAGCAGGGAAGGGTGGGATGAACATGTGCCCCTCCTCCTGCACCATACCAGGCCACATGCCCTTGACATGGAAAAGGTGCTTTGCCAGGGGGGACCCCCAGGCAAAGCACCATGTCCATGTGTTAAAGAGGACTCGCCACAACCCTGGCCCAGTGGTTGTGGGGCTCTGTGAGCCAGGGAGCTTATTTGAATCTGGGTTCCCCCTTCCCAGAACCCAGATCACTCGTGAATGAGTAAGGGGCAGTTTTTACCCCTACTCATTTACCAAATACAGTAAAAAAAAGTAAATAAACTCAGAATACTGTAAAGTTAATGAATGTCCATTTTTTGACAAGGCCATAAATGTAATCCCAAGGTCAATCACATCATCCAGAGATGTAGATCCATGTCAGTCATAATGGACAATGGTTGCTGACTTGCTGAAATAAAAAATACTCGACGCCCCCTGACATGTCTGATCTCGATGAACGCCGGGCCATTAGTTTACATTCCATGACAGCTATTTGTGCTCTAATGGAATGTAAACAAATGGGCGGAACAAGTCCCATGATGTCACAACTAGCTCTGCCCCTTTGTTGACATTCGGGAGCAGAGTTGTAATTTTGTGTCCGGTGTTCGTCTGGATCGGACATGTGGGCAGGCGAATGGCATTTTTTCTTTCGGCGGGTCAGCGCCTGTAGTCCATCATGACTGAAGTGGATCTACATCACTGGTTGACATGATTGACCTATGGATTACATCGATGGAATGAGTAGGGGTAACAACTACCCCTTACTCATTCACAAAGGGGGAGGTGGGATCTGGGTGCACCCTTTATGAAACTCAATGCATGTCTATGGGGCCAGAATCTTGAAAATCAATTGTCCCCTTTTTTTTTGAAGGCTTATATGCAAGTTGAGGGCCATAAAAATGGTATGGGGATTTGGGTACTGCCCCTGAGGACATGTATCAATGAAAAAAAAACGTTTAAAAAGTACAGTTTTTAAAAGAGCAGTGATTTTAACATCACTTAAACTGAAACAATAGAAATGAAAAATTCCTTTAACCTCTTGCCGTCCGCCCGTAGTAAAAAAACGGACGGACGGCACTGCAGCATCTGCGGGTTGCCGTCTCCAGACGGCAATTTTTTTCTGCTCGCGCGCGCCCCCTAGCGGGCACGCACGGGCAGAAAAGACCCGCTAAATGCACACACCCGTTACCGGGTGTTTCACATATAGGCGATCAGCGGGTCCATAGCCCGCCGATCGCCTATATGTGCTCGTTCGCGGCACCCATCCCCCCCCCCCCCGCGCCCGCTCGGCGCTTCCGGTTTTTTGTTTTTTTTTTTTTTTCCCCCTGACCCCTCACCTTGATTCCCGGGATCCGCTGCCCCATCTTGGATCCCGGGACCGGCTCCGAGGGCGTCAGGAGGAGGAGGACGGGAGATCAGCTCCTTGCTGATCCCCGTCCGGGCTGTGAATGCAGAAGTGATGTGTGTTACATCACTTCCGCATTCACCTGTCAGTCATCTGGAGAGAGAAGAAGCTGATAAAGCAGATCTCTGCTTTATCAGCTTCTTTTGGGGTCCATAGGTGATATTAGGGGTCCTAGAGACCCCTAATATCTCCATAAAGAGGACCTGTCAGTGTGCCTTTGCTATTATATAGGGGGTTGTTATCCCCCTATATAATAGCAATAACAATAAGTGCAAAAAAAAAAATATAAATAAAAAAAAAGAAAAGTAACACATAAAAAAATAAAATAAAATAAAAGCCACATATAAAAAAAGGGGAAAAAACCCCCCCAAAATGTTTAACTCCCCCACCCCCACGTTTACGCGCCTATAAACGTAAATACGCGTCCGGTGCCCCAGCGCGCAAAAATTACAATTGCGCTACACATGTTACATATCGCCGCGAACGTCGCAGTGAGAGCAATCATTTTAGGGCCATCAATCACTGATAACACTAAACTGATGAGCGGTAACAGCTTTTAAAGCGTCGCCTAGGGCCAATTTTCCTATTATATCGTTTTTGAGGTTTCGCGCGCGCACGCAATTTTAAGGCTTGACATGTTTAGTGTCTTTTTACCCGACGTGACCCCATCTTTTATATTTTACCAAAAAATTGGGTAATAATAAATGTTTTATCATTTAAATATTGTGCCTGGGGGGTCCCTTTAAACTGCCTGTAAAGTGGCACATCTGTATGTATAGAACCTGCTGTAGCAGAACCAGAATGTATAGAACCTGCTGTAGCAAAATGTGACATTTATAAAGAAAAAAAATGACATTTAACCCTTTCACTGCCACCGACGTAAGGCTTACGGTGGTACAAAACTGTTTCCAGCTGGGCAGCATATTAAGACTTATGTCTGTGACTTTCTCCCTTCTGCTATAAGCTCATGGTCGCTTTAGTGACCATGAACTTATATGAGAACGGTTCTCTCGACAGTCCTCTTTGAAATAATACCTGCTATCAGTGGCTGAGAAGTCTCTGATGACAGCTATTCACCTAAAATCCGCCGCCGGCATATGTCACCTTCTCCCCCTGCCTGGAGCCGCTCCATGCTTCTCCTCGGATTCCCACTGCTCTCCCGTGCCTGTATGGGCTAAGACAGCGGGGATCTGAGGATAAATGGCCGACGTGGGGGCGGAGGAGGGTGCCGCTCGATCACAGTGATCGAGCGGCATGAGAGCAGCCCAGCGAGGAGGAGAGAGCAGTCGCTGTAATCCTGTCAGTTTCCGGATGACAGAGGCTGTATGTGTGGCCAAGCAGAAGATTGGTACATATCAGTGATATTTACCGACCCTCTGTGTGAAGGACAAACATTGGAGTGATCGTGATCAATTCAATGTTTGTAAATAACTGTACTATATGTCCCCAGTTATGAATGAACGGGATGTGATTTACATCAGTTCCTATTCTGAATGGGGAGTAGCACAGAGGCTTCTCCCCATTCATAAACTGATGATAGTAAACATTTTACTATCACCAGATTCTGAATGAATGGGAAGCCTCTGTACTGAGTGCTTTCCATTCATTTAGAACAGGGGCTGCACAAAAAGAGATTGAGGACTCTGTGTACTAGACATGTGCGATCCGAAATTCGTTTCTGACGAATTTTCGGAAATTCGGAGATTCGGATGCATCTGAATTCCGAATTACAGCTAAGACGAATGCAAACTAATCTGAAATTCCCGATTTCCCGAAATTCGTTATTGGACGAATTTCGTTGCAGAAAAATGACATTAGGAAGACACACATCAATGCTTAAAGTACAGAGGATATAGAGTAGTGGATAGAGGTACAGGCTTGCCATTGCTAAGGTTCCAGGTTCAATTCCCGGGCAAGTCAAGTTTAAAGTTTTTTTTTTTCCCTTGGCTTTTGAATTGGCATGGTCTGGAAGGAATTTTAAAGGGGAACCCCAGCCCAAAAATGGGGGGAAAAACGTGGGGTCCCCCCTAACAGTCCTACCAGACCCTTAATCCGAGCACTGGCCCGGCAGGACAGGAAAGGGGGGGGGCGATCGAGTGCCCCCCCTCCCTGCGCCTTACCAGGCCATGTGCACGTCCAACCATGAGAGAGTGAAGTTTTTTTTTTTTCATAAACGAATTTCGGGAAGGACTACCGCTAACGAATTTCGTCCGAAACTAATTTAATTTCGGACCCGAAAAACTAAACTAAACAAATTTTTTTTTTCTTTTTTCAAAACGAAACGAAACTAAACTAATTTTTTGCTGGTGCACATGTCTACTGTGTACTCAATTTATTTTTATTTTTTAAAAAGGAAATGTCAGGAGTCTGTTTAGACCCCTGATATTACCCTG
>NW_017306740.1:583397-640654 GCF_000935625.1 Nanorana parkeri
CCCCCCCACAGTAAAAATAATAATAAAAAAGGTAAAATAAATAAAACACAACCCCTTTCCCCCACATATTATACACGTGCAACAGTGTGCACCATATTGTGGTGTATGCCATGCACATGCGCTGTGATGTGTTGTTAGAAGGCATCACCGTGCTTGTTTGCTATTTCTTTTCAAAATAACATTAATTTAAATGTAGCAGCGCATGGCAAAGTGTTGCGACACATTGCCGTACATTGTGATACCTTGTGTTGCGATTAAATGTACACATGTGTAATTTTATGACAACACGCCTATTTTCAGTTTTGCATACCGTTTCACAAAAAGGCTCAATTATTGCAGGACCTAAAAAATTAGTAGAACCATCTTTTTATTCTAACGGGCCTTTGCTTTCAGAAAATATATGGTTTGGGGGGTCTTTTACAAACGCTAGCAACGCAGCAGTAGATAAACAAAACAATGGGAAAAATTGCAAAAATGGTGTGGCCAGCTGAGGTGCAAAATGTTCCTGAGGGCTTAGCAGCGAAAGGGTTAAAAAGTAAAAAAAGCGTTGGGTTCCCCCTCTCAAAAAATACCAGACCCTTTAGGTCTGGTAGAATTTTAGGAGGGACCCCAAGTTACAATTTTAAAAAAAAGTGCTTGGGCTTCCCACTCAAAGTCATACCAGGTTCTTAAGGTCTGGTAGGAATTTTAAGGAGGAACTGCAGCCCCAAAAATGGGGAACAAAATCCAAGCACAGGCCTGGCAGGGCAGGAAAGGGGGAGATGAGCGAGAACCCCATACCAGGCCGCATGGCCGCTGCTCTGGCTTCTAATTGGACTTAAGTCACCACATGTCCCTAATCAGTTCACAAAATGGGTTGAGGCCATGCATGGTGCATTCTGGTTCAGTTGTGTGAATCCTCCAGGCAGCACACAATAATGTGGAGACACTAAGCACAGGCAGGAAAAAAGGCAGGGGTGGCTCAATACAGTGGTAAAATTCAGAATTTCTGGACCACCTCAACTACACAAGAGCATCCAGTCTGACCTGGCCTTAGTCTGCTTTTTACAGAACCTCAGCAGGTAAGAGGTGGGTAGAGGAACTTCTGCACTTGTCTTCATGGCACCAGTACACACTTGAAACCCTGTACCAGCACTCACAACTAGTGCACAGAAGCTCACTTCCTCACTCAGTGTCACTGCACAACACATACATATATTTAATGTAATCTGTGAACCAAAAAAGCCTTATGTGTCATAAATAATTATAAAAAAGTATTGAGGCATGAAAATAAATCATAGAGGTATTGTCGAGTTTACTGAAACATGCTGACTGACTGGCTAAATTTGGCCCAGGCACTAATGACCTCTTGTCACAAAAGGGTTAAATGTACAATAATGGATGCTATGTTAACAATTATAGATGTAAACTTCATAGAAGTGTGTGTCCAGTTATATTTACAAACATGTTTCAATATTCAATTTGACAGGTTTAACAAAATATTATTCTTAATAGATAATATACACTCATGGGTGAAACTACCCTATTAAGTAATATGACAATGTTGTATTAGCTGGAAAGACATACTTTGTACTGTAAGTGTGAAAATAGCAAAGATGTGACTTAAGGTTGCTTTAACTGAAGTTCCGTAGCAGCTTACCTTAGGGCGAAAAGTGCTAATCTCTACCTTTGTTGATTCCATCTAGTGTACAACCACTACAGTCTTTGTGGTTTTTTTTCTGTAATACAACAGAGGACAAGCTTTCAAAGAACATAATTATCTGTGTATTGATGCAGTGTAATACTTTTCTTTATCACAGTATCTGACAGTGCCTCTGTGTCCGCACAATACATAGAATTTAGCGACACAATGCTATCCTTCTGGAAGAATGTGCAATCTAACTTCTGATTCTAGTGACTGTGTTCAATAAATATTTGCTGTGATAGTAATAATAATAATAATCATTGTTAAATCACAACCTGCTATTTGTCATAGGAAAATGTTGTTCTATTGACTAACTCAACACAGGAGCCAGAAAATATTGTGTAAAAACTGGACTTTAGCCGTTTCTTTTTTGACATATAAAAGAGTTTGAATTTAAAGAATAAAATTGAAATAACAACATGAAAGAAAAAAATATACAGCTACAGAATACTTCATTATCATGTCTAAATAGAGCCACACCATTTTCTAGTCTTCATGTTTAATTAGCACAGCAAAAAAATGTTTATGCTGATTGATCAGCACTTTTTAAGACAAATGTAACATAACTGGATGGCTAAGGTGATGCATTTGTGAAGTAAAATATTTAGTGTTAAAGAACATGGCATGCATTTTGATTAAGAACATGTTCCAAAACTTCAAGTTTTAAATGAGCTGCCAAGATTATGTCAGTGTGAGAAAAATTCAGTTAAACATCATAAAAAGCACCATGATTTGTTTCAGCTTCGCTCATATTTTGCCTAACACTTTTGACGTATTATGAATCCTTTTGTTTCTAAAATATCAGTGGTGATCACAGCTGAAAATTATAAAGTGTATGTCTTTTAAAAAGTTTGCAATGATAATCTTCAGCGCCTAGCCATGCTGAAGCAGGTGGACTTTGAACTTTTCACTAAAATGTATTTTTTGTTTTGTTTTATTGTTTGTATTGCTCCTTGCAGGAGTTTGTATTTAAGAAACAGTGCTAGTGAGGTTCTGAGCTGTGCAAGGTTTGCTGTGCTGAATTGCATTTATGTGGTAAAATGTACAGTTCTACACAATGATAATCTATAATCTATGTGACGCTGCAAGGGCACTGTGGCACTGCGGAAACATGGTGATACTGCAGGGGGAATTGTGATATTGTGAGAGCATTATAAGGCTTGCTGAGCAAATCAGGACTAAGGTCATTAACTAGTATAAAGCTATATTGCTATTTTGACAGAATAGCAAGTCCCCATAAGCTACAGGAAAATATGTCTTCCATGAGTGGAAATGCAACCCAGTGCACATGCTACTCCATGAACTACTGTTCCCGGGTGGATACTGTTGTGTAAGATGTGAGTGGGTGGTTTGCTTGGAAGTCCAGATTCTGGATCTAAAATAACAACTTGAAACACTATGAAACTTTGTGAACAGGGAAAGAATTTTGGACCTTACCCATCAGTGGCTGGCAGTCGATGGCATAGAGAAGGGTGTAGAAATGCAAGGTCAGGATTTGGACGTAGTTGGAAAGTGCTTGAGATGCTAGCCTGGAGCCGATATAGACAGATATTGGTGTTTGAGGTCTCAATTATTAGAAGGGCAGACAGGGTAATCTGTCACAAAGACCAAGATCGCTGAACAGTCTGCTGTTTGCCAGGTGATCAGGCTCAACACAATGCAGATCAGGTGGACACATTATTGGGTAAGGTTGGAAACAACCCAGCTGTCATAGTAAATATTGATACACATGGTAAAGTTAGATGAAGATGACGTGTCCTAATAAAAGCAATTACATGTAATTAGATACCAAGCTGAAGACCGCCAAGGTAGTATTTTCTGAAATACTGCCAGGTCAATGAGCCACACCAGAGAGTCAGAGGGAGCTTAGGGAGGTGAACAAGAAGCTGAAAACCTGGTGTATGAATGAGGGTTTGGGGTTCAAAGAGAACCAGCCCAACTTCTTGGCTGGCTACTGGCTCTACTGCAGGGACAGGCTGCACCTTAATGGAAGGGTGCACCTCTGTTAGGGTAGAAAATGGGTGGAAGGTTGGATGAGCTTTTAAACTAGGATATGGGGAAGAGGCACCCAAGGAGCATTTAAAGTATAGTGAGCAAGGATCAATACGTGAATAGGGAAGTGAGCAAGAATCAATAAGTGAATGAAAATCAGTGAAACAGGGGGAAGACACTTTAGCATAAAGAAGACAGTGGAGAAACATTTTTAACAAAAAACATTGTGAGTCTATCACTAGCAAATGATAACATAGAAACAATAAATAATACAAATGGTAGGTGATAAAGCAATATTTTAAACTATGTACACAAATACTAGAAGCCTGGCAAATAAAATAGATGAGCTGGAGCTTTTATTGTTTGAGGAGGATTTTGACTTCATGAGAATATCAGAAACCTGGATGAACTGCTCACAGAATTGGGCTGTATATCTAAGGTTATATTCTCTGTAGGGGGGACAGGGTTGATAGAAGACATAGAGTAGAATGCATATACAGTATGTCAAGTGTAGTCTGAAGGTGAGTGTGAGAAAGGGTATCAACATTGAGGTTTGTGATGGAGCTGAGTCTCTATGGCTGGAGGTGCATGCAGGTGCTACAAAGTAGTAAATTAACTCCATTGATTGGATACATTGTACTGAACATTCAATTAAGGCTTAAATATACTACATGATCATTTTATTGGGCAAATAGTAGAAGATCCAACTAGGAAAAATGCTTTGTTATATCTAGTGATTTCTAATAATGCAGAGATCATTACAGATATGCAAATTAAGGACTACTTAGACAATAGTGACCACAATGTTAGTTATATGTAAGACACAGGGGGGAGACATATATGGGTACCACTAAAACTACATTTAAAAAAAGTATAAACAAAATGTCTGCAGGTTTTTAGTTTTATAAGATCTCCGTCTCTTGAAACAGTTGGAATAAATCACATATAAATGTACATAATACAATATGTAACCAATTGTTGTTTATTAAATCCAGTTTATCAATTCACACATTCACAATTAGTGATGGTCTCGGGCATGTTCGCAAGCGCCTCGTGCCGAGCCCGCCGGGAAGCTGTCAGCACGCAGGACCAATCACAGGCACTGAGACATTTCCCGATCTCTTCAGCTGCGGACCGGGAACATGTCTCAGTGCCTGTGATTGGCCCTGTGCGCTGACGGCTTCCTGGCGGGCTCGGCACAAGGCGCTTGCGAACACGCCCGAGCCCATCACTATTCACAATCAACTGTTGCAATACCATCCCCCTAAAAAGATTTAAAAACACCCCAGATATCCTGTAGGGCTCTGCATATCTTCTTGAATAAAGTAAGTACATTCTAAAGTGCATATAAGAAAGTACAAATGAGCATGTTTCTATAATGTAGCCACCAGTTTCTTTGATATATGTTTTCCCTGAATGGAATACTGGGGATTTTGCAAAAACAATGCACAAAACAAACAGACCTTTGGAGCACCTTGTGTCAACACAAAATATTCAAATAACTTCTTCTGTGTACCATACACAAAAGAATGTTTAAAAAGGGATGTATCAACCAGCATATCCCAAATGAACATAAAGCACAAACTGAGGCTCAGCGATTATATAAATAACTGAATTTTTCCACTCATGCGGGGATCATTGTCAAAGATGCCATTCAAATATACAGAGGGGAATGATTCAAATCTGGAGCAGCTGTGCATGGCAACCAATCTTTCAGTTTTAAATCTTAACTGAACAAACTAAAGAGGGAAGCTGATTGGTTGCCCTGGGCAACTGCTCGAGATTTTGTCTTCTCCAGTTTTGATAAAATCCCCTCAGTGTTTCCATGTGGTCTTATACTCACAAGCTGGGTTTCTACTGGGCATCCTGGAAGTGGTATACACCTGCATTCCCTGTTACACAGTAGACCCGCCGTTGATACACAGACTTAGATGTATAGGTATATAAATGTACTGGTAAATGTGATATCATGCATGGAAAATAACTTCAGATGTAAACCAGGTACATCAAGCTCTAGGAATGACAGCCATCTCCAAAAAATCAATACAATACTTGGTGATGTTGCCACACAATCACATTCATAAAGCAAAGCTGAAACATTTATACTTGCAGGTGTGTGTGCCACATTTCTCTGAAGAAGGCCACACTTGAGCATGAGACATGTGGCGATTCTTGCATGAGGGTCTGCAAGTATTACACTGAACAACAAATATAAGAGAACAGCAATTCCGCCTGTGTTAAGATGTTATAAAAGTGAAAGCCTACAGACATTTTTTGTATACTTTGAATTGTACATCCTGTGTCCTGAGAAGTTTGGATGATAAAGAGGTATTGACAGGTGAACAGTTTTCAGAAGCATTTTCTGATATCGAGGTCTGGTTTTCCCTCTCTATTGTCATTTTAAAACAGCCAATTTTAATAACCTGCACTCTTTACTAGGCAATACTAACTGGGACCAAATATTGCTAACAAAGAACACAGAGGAGAAGTGGGATTGCTTTAAGGGTGTGTTAAATACTAGTATTCGTCTTTGCATTCCACTGAGCAACAATGGTAAGGAACGCAAATTTAACCTATGGGGTTTAACACTAGTCTTAAGCAAATAAGGGAGAAAAATCTGGCTTTTAAAAAAAATACAAAATGAAAGTGACAGCATCAGCATTTAGGGGTTACAAAGAATGAAATAGAAAATGGAAGAGTGCAATCAAAGCAGCTAGGACTGCTTCACAGAAACACAAAAACAACCCAAAAAAGTTAAATAACTGCATAAGTAGTAAACAGGTAAGGTCAGTTCAAGAATGCCCAATGAAGAATATTTTTGGGACTGTCACAAATTACATTGATAAGGATAATGAGCTAATTTTGTTTTTGTTCATTAGTGTATACACATGAAAAAGAAAGATTTATTAGCAGGGATAATAATGTTAACACCAATATACGAGATGCACCCCTGTGGTGGTGTCAGAGACGAGATCCTTCCGTGCATGCACCAAATCCCGGGTCCCGTACTACACTTGCGCGCATGCGCACGCCTCGGATTGGGCGTGGAAAAACTTGCCAAATGGCGCACAGGAAGTGATGCTCTCCATCTATTACCTCCCCTATTTAAACTCAGGTTACACACTGACTCATTGCTGGATTGTCTTTTCAACCTCCCTGACATCTCCTGTTCCTTGTTACTGTAATTATTGACCCGGATTCACTTTGACCTTGTTTGCCTGCAGCCTGCCCTTGACCTCGAATTGTTTGACCATTCTTGATTGCCTGTGCCTTTGACTTCGGATTGCTTTACTGGACTGTCTTAGCCTGCTCCTTTTGTCCCTGCTCTGCCTGCTAGGGCACGAGGTGCAAGGGAAGCCTCCTCCCACATCCAGTCTCCATACAGGTACGTGATAGTTGGTCACAAATTGGGGTCCAAAATAGGCTAGAGAAGCTAAATATAAAATCACTAGGGACTGATGGTTTTCACCCGTGAGAACTCAAGGAGTCTAGAGCAGTGATAACAAAGCCACTCTTCTTGATCTTTAAAGACTCCCTAATGACTGGAATGCTAGCAGCTAATTGGGGTAAAGCAGATGTGGTCCCAATATTCAAAAAAATATTCAAAAAAGGGTCTAGATGGATACCAGGAAACTATGCACCAGTCAGCCTACCTTATAGTTTGCAAGGTGTTTGAGGGAGTGCTAAGGAACTCTATTGAACATTGAGTTGAGGCAAACAGTATTATAAGTAATATTCAACATGGAATTAGGAAAGACCGCTCTTGCTCTTTAATTTTGCATCCATTCATACAGAACAAGTGTTCACAGAGATTTGCAGGGTGAATGGTTCTGCGAATTATTTATAAATATACCCCTTAATATAATCAATGTGTACCGCTTTGTTGCATGTCTCTCACAGGATGAGAGCTCACATTGTTTTCATCCAAGAGACCAACTTCAAGGAGGGCAAAATGCCTAAACTGACTGATTGCAAGTACCAGGTGGTGTATCATGGAGCTTTAGCTGATGCCAAGTTAAATGTACTAAGTATACTCACATCAAAATACCTTTGCTGGCAATTACTGGCAAATACATGGAGTGGGTAGATCCTCCCAAGCTGTCACATTAGTGACTCTTTAAGTCCTTAACAGTATCCAGATAGTCTTTCTGAAAAAAACATTTTTAAACTAACTATGTAAGTCGCCAAAAAATGTATTTCATTTTCAATTTTTCGTTATTTCGCATTTCGGGTTCCGGGTCCAAAAGTCAATTTGTTTGCAATAAGGACTTGGAAAAATCAAACATTTTAGTTAATTTTCAGATGCAGTAGTAATTTCGAACAAATTTTCATCTCAGCTAAGTGACATTGGAAAAAAAAATAATTTTTTAAAAGTAGTCAGCAAAAACATTATAAAAAACAATCCTCCCCTAATTGATACCAGACCCTTTATGTGTGGTAGGAATAAAAAAATTCCTACCAGAGCCTTAATCCAAGCAGTGGCCTGGCGAGCGAGTGCCCCCCTTCCTGCACCTTACCTTGCTACATGCACTTGAAATGGGGAGGGTGCTATTGGAGGGGGGACCCCCCGGAAAAGCACCTTGTCCTCATGGCGATAAGGACAAGGTCCTTTTCCCCACAACCCTAGCCCAGTGATTGTGGGGGTCTGTGGGCAGGGCGGCTTATCTGCACCTGGGTGCCCCCTTTCATAAAGTGGGCATCCAGATGCAGCCCCCCCTGTGAACGAGTAAGGAGTAGTTGTCACCCCTTCTCATTAACCAAAGAGAAATAGTAAATAAAAACACCACCCCATGAGTCCTTTATTAGATAAAAAAAACAGGACAGTTTTTGACAAGTCCTTAAATAAAAAGAGTCCAACAATGTAGATCCACCGTCATTCCCATCATCCAGTGATGTAGATCCTTGTCAATCACTAAGGATGATGCCCGCTGCCCGCCTACCCATCCGAACACGACTAACACTGCAGCAAAATTACATGTTCGGGCTGAATGTAAAGAAATGGGCGGAGCGCATTAAAATATATATATTTTATATATTTTAATGTGTATATATAATATTATATATGTGCACCAGCAACAAATTTGTTTAGTTTAGTTTCGTTTTGAAAAAAAAAATGTTTAGTTTAGTATTGAAACAAACATAAAATTTGTTTATGGACGGAATTCGTTATTGGACGAATTTCGTTGCAGCAAAATGACATTAGGGGGGAAAAATTACATTTTTTTTTAGTGTGCAGAAGATGGAAAAAAAAAAGCCTGAGGTTCCATCCCAATTCATACCAGACCCTTTAGGTCTGGTAGGAATGTTAGGAGAATGCCAATTCAAAAGCACAAAAGGGTTGTATCAACCAGCATATCCCAAATGAACATAAAGCACAAACTGAGGCTCAGCGATTATATAAATAACTGAATTTTTCCACTCATGCGGGGATCATTGTCAAAGATGAGGTTGCACAGAAGATGAAAAAAAAAAAAGCCTGAGGTTCCCCCCCAATTCATACCAGACTCTTTAGGTCTGGTAGGAATGTTAGGAGAATGCCAATTCAAAAGCAAAGAAAAAAAATTATCCATTATTCTCCCTGCCCTGGATAAGAACCTTCACAATGGCAAACCAGTACTCTAACCACTACACTATTGCCTCTGAACTTTTAACCATAGAATTGTTGTAGAGGGAAAATGTTGTAATTTTTTTTCCTAATGTCATTTATATTAGCAGTTTTTCCATTTTAATATTTTTTTTATAACTTTGCCACATTAATAAAACACAGGTTTTTTTTTACAAGTCCATCTAAAAAATATTTGTGAATAAAGTTATCTGTCTGGGCAAATATAACCGTTTCAAATAGGAATCGAATATCTACTAGACACATCAGAGGATTGAAAAAGTAATGATAATTTTAACAGCAATCCTATTTTGTTTCTAGGAAATAGTAAATAAAATTGACCTTTAGACTCAGTAGGGAAGTAGTTACAGGCCAGAGAAAAGAGGACTCAGGCATTGAAAAAATACCTGGAACTGTTAGATGCTGAAGATTCTGCTAGATCCAAGGCAGGGATAGTGGGATAGTTAAATATTGGTAGTTTTCTCATGGAGTCCTTGTAAGCAACCGATTGCTAAATCCCAACTGAACTTTTAATTTAAATCAGCTCAACATATTCCTGGTGCATCAAAACAAAAGCTGTTCAAAGTCTTGCAGTTTGTTTTCTTTAGAAGCAACCACATCATGAGTAGAAAAACCTGTCCCCTGCCAGCATGCTGCAGAGAAGAAGCCTCTCTGCAGATATCTGACTCGCTCCCTGTTGAGACTGACCTCTAGCTCTGCAATTAGCTAAGCTGAAGCTCCTTGATCACTCAAGTATTATTACTAAGTATAAATATATTATATCTACTCCAATAAATAGGTTGTATTGTAAACAACCAATTTGAAAATATAGATACTAATACCTTATTCATTCATTTATTTTTATGTGACAAAAATTCACTGATTATTTATAACTTTTTTCCAGTTTAATTTTTCAATATTTACTGGCTTTGCAATGTGAATCGCTGCAAAAACAAGATCATATGAGATCAAATGATAATGGTACATACAGCCAATTAGAAAATAAGTTACCAGTATACCATCATGTTCTTCATCATTAAAAATGCCTTTATTGACAGTAGTTGATAATTGTTACACAAAATAAAGTGATGTTTCATGATCATGCAGGGCCCGTTTATCAGGCAATGTGATGCCTGATAAAGGGAGCCTGCTTGGTCTTGAAACATTGCTTTAGTTTGTTATACTATGATCAATCGATGTCAATAAAGATGTTCTCGCTAAAGATGATGATGGTGTACTGGTCATTTATTTTCTATTAGTATCCATGCAGCGCCATCCACAGCAAAACTATATGGAAAACATTGGTTAGTTGTGCCAGGGAATATCCTTACCGTACATCCAGTCAACAGGTTTCAAGGGCTAAACCTTGCCTCCATCACCGGGGGGAAAAAAAAGAATATATAATGTATAAATCAATTTGAAATATGATATTGAAATGAGAGGGTAAAATACAATAAACAAAAGAACAGAACAAACTGATCATAAAATACAATACACAACCAGGAAAAATATGATGAAATCAGTAAAAATATCTATAGTAATATGGACATAGGGGTCTATTCACAAAGCTGCCGTAGGCAGCCGAGTGAATGACCGACCTGAAGTGAAGTGAGCCGAACACTGTACAGCTATTCACTTCAGACTGGTACGGCTGATTTCAGCCGTACATCGGCTTGCTTCACATGGCTTCGGGTCGGCCGAACATGCAATTCTACAAGGCTAGAAATTGAATAATATAGATTTAATGAGATGATAATCAAAAAAATCCTGCCGCCTTCACCTTCGTAACATCTCACAAATACGCCCCTTCCTCACCAATGACACCACAAAACTACTCATACACTCCCTTGTTATCTCTCGTCTTGGCTATTGTAACTCCCTCCTCATTGGCCTTCCACTACACAGGATATCCCCCCTTCAGTCTATCATGAATGCAGCTGCCAGACTCATTCACCTTACCAACCGCTCAGTGTCTGCATCCCCCCTCTGCCAATCCCTCCACTGGCTTCCACTCGCCCAGAGGATAAAATTCAAAATATTAACAGTCACCTATAAAGCCATCCACAACTCTGCCCCCGGATATATCTCAGACCTTGTCTCAAAGTATCACCCTAAATGTCCCCTCCGCTCATCCATTGACCTCCTGCTTTCCAGCTCCCTTGTCCACTCCTCCCATTCTCGCCTCCAGGACTTCTCTAGAGTCTCTCCCATCCTCTGGAACTCCTTACCCCAACCTGTCCGTCTATCTCCCACCTTGACTGCCTTTAGGCGTTCCCTAAAGACTCATCTCTTCAGGGAAGCCTATCCCACCTCAACCTAACCACTGAACCTTCACATTCTCACATAATTCATTCCCACAGCTACCACAGCTACCTCATGTATCATTTCCCCCTCTTTTAGATTGTAAGCCCTCAGGGGCAGGGCCCTCCTTACCATCATGTCTTGAATTGTATTGTAACTGTAATGTCTTCCTTATATTGTAAAGCGCTGCGCAAACTGTTGGCGCTATATAAATACTATGTAATAATAATGTAATAATAATTGTTTATTTTTGTAAAGATATGGGAAAAAAAAAGCTTCTAGTAATTTATGCAAGTTGTATTGCAATGAGATTTAAAACGTTTTGTAAATAAATTCTGCCTGTTTTTATTTGAAAACAGATGATGATCACTATGGACCTTTTGTTTCTTTGATTGTCAATGAGTATTCTTTAATAATTTATATACTGAACTGTAAATAAACACAGGTTAGACGAAAAATGAATTTGTTAATCGTCATGCTATTACAACCTATGCACAGTCCACATACAGGCTTTTGCCTAGCAGTTTTCCCCCTTATAAAAGTATGGGAAATATTTAATTCAAACAGCCAGACAGGTTTCAGGCAGGTTTGTGGCTTTATCATTGTTTCATTATCTTATTGTGTTTATGAATTGTTTGTTATTGAGCTGTTTGTTATTCATTGGCCGGGGCCTGCTCAGTTGGGCGGAGCTGTCACTGCTGGCTCAGCCCAATTGTTTTCTAGTTTTTTTTCTAGTTTTTTCACTGTTTTTCTATTCTGCTCGGTACCACGGAGGTGGTAGCCGAGCCGAATGCCACTCGATGGCATTCGGCTAGTCACTCACTGCCGTTTGGCCTCTATGAGAATAGGCCGAACGGCATCGAGTGGCCTGCCAGACGTTCGGCTCAGCCTATCCAGATGTTGGATCGGCTGAGTCGAACACCTTCTGCACTTTGGCTCAGCAGAAAATGCTGAGCATGTTCGGATCGAAGCCAGCCGCAGCAAGCCGATGTACGGCTCTGATTCTACCAGAGAATAAAACAATAAACCCTTTGGTCGCCATGGATAAGTTCTACATTATGTGGAGTTGAAGGAAAGCTCTCTGAATGCTGATAATGTTTTAGAAAACAAATATGTTGTCTGGCAAGTACAAAATCAGTGGCAGAAAAGGCCTTAAATGACCCTGTGCTAAAATCTGCGTAAAACCTTTATTGCATGTGTTTCTGCAAATGGCAGTCAGATATTGGTTTTGCTCATCCACTATATACGTATAGAATTAAACACAACCAAATGGAAAATTCACTTGCTATGAATGTTTGTTGAATATTTCATGTACTGCTTTACAAATATGACCTTTTGTATTTATGGGTTTATTTAAAAAAAGAAAGTTATTAATATTTAACCCCTTAACCCTCCTGGCGGTAATCCCGAGTGTGGCTCGGGGTTAATTTTCAGTACCAAAAGTGGTAACCCCGAGCCACACTCGGGATTACACTGTGCGTCGCTTACCTTGTCCACGAGCCCTGCTGTGTCCTATGGCCGATGCCAGCTTCCGACTTCCATCCCTTGTGAGTGCCCGCGTCACAAAGTGGCGGAACCGGCGGGAGATTCAAAATTAAAAAATAGAAAAAAAAACCTGAGATAATCAGACCACCAGGGAGGTTAAGGACAAAGGCCTTTTTTTTCATTTTTTGCACCCATGTTATAATCCACATTTTAGGCCTAAACATTACTTAAAATATTATATATTTTCTGAAAGCCACGACCCTATAGAATAAAATGGTGGCAGTTGCAAATTTTTATATTGCACGACATTAGCGCAACAACTGGGGCTTTAGTTGTTGGGGTGCGGGCAGAGAGCACCCAGATGCAGCCCCTCCCCCTGTGAATGAGTAAGGGGTACTTGTACCCCTATCGATTCACTAAAGGGTTAAATTAACATTTTTCAAAAGAGGCCAGACTTTTGAAAAATCCTTTAAATGAAAGAAAAAAAAAACACAGTTTTTTCACCAGACCTTTATTTATAAAAAAATCCCAAAAATTGATCCACAGATGTAACCGAGAGTCAATCTAGATCTGCCAAGGTTGTCTACGACAACTACTTGATGAAATAAAGAAATTAAAAAATAAAATAAATATATATTTTTTAAAATGACTCCCACCAGCACAAAAACTACTTCCGCAGAATGAAGAATCTGACAGATGCCGGCAAAATATAAACAATTGGGTGGAGCTGCCCAACTGTTTACATTTGGCCGCCACCTGCCAGATTCTTTTTGCAGGTCCCGGACACATGAAACCAACTGGACGGAGCCGGCCATTATTTTATGGCCAGCTCTGCCCCAGTTGTCATTTAATGACAGCCCAGTGTCCTCAAATAACCTAAGGATGCTGGTCTGTCATTGAAGCAAACCAACTGGTCGGAGCCAGCCATAACATCACGGCTGGCTCCACCCCATGTTGTTGTCTGTTGTGGGGAAACTGTCCATTTCCCCTGCTTCAGCTGTCATTTTGGCTCAGCCGAGCCAAAGGATATGCGTTCAGCTCGGCTGCCTTTGGCTGCTGTACGAGCTGTTGTGAATAGCCCGTACAGCAGCCCTTCGGTTCAACTGAACCGAAAGGGCTCCGGCAGCTGAAGAAATTCTTTAGTGAATAAACCTCATGGTCTCATTCCCCAGACCCCCACCCTCGACCCCCTACCCACACACATACACTTACCAGAATTGATGGATTTTTCTCTCTGCAGCATGCTGTATTTTTGTTAATTTGGTGTGGTTGTCCGTGACTTCATCCACACAGCTGCCACATCCATTCAGATATCCATTATATGAAAGGAAAGACTACAGGTCTCATTTGCCCCCATGACAGGTGGACTTGTAGATGTGAATTGTGATGGTGAGGTCACTGCAATTGTAGTCAGTTGATTACTTCCTCCAGACTCATAAAAGAAGGTCCGTACCTCATATTGCCTCACCTGTGCATTGCACCAGTGACCCACTGATCAGGGTTGCAATGTTTTGCAGGCTCCAATGCAAACAATGAATACATTCACATTTCTTTCTTTCAATAATGTGTGTGCATTTATTGTTTTTTTTTCCAAACTGAGGACTAAACCACTCTGAACCTCAATAAGAACAACTGCCAAATTAATAGAGCTGACAGACTTTTGGACAACCTGACTGGGATAAACATACATATTGAAATTTGTGTTATACAAAAAAACTAAACAAAAAGCAAGCAAACAAATGAACAAACACACAGATAAAAGTCAAACAGTCCTGTAATATCGAAAGCACTGCGAATTGTGAGCTTTTCATCAGTTTCTGCCACTCAAAATATTTATTTCAACTAAATGAGAGGCTTTGTAAATCAGGGGTTTAAAATGCAAGGGAAACATTTTTGGCTTTACTGATACTTATCCTTTATATATAAATCATTATAAGCTGAAATGTCACTTTGAACATGTCTGTAATACTTCACCTTTGTGCATTGTGACCATATATACAGTATATACTCTATTTCTTCCATATACCCACACATAATGTTTTTATTAAGCTTAAAATGTTTAATTGAAATAAAAAGTTAATGATTTTCACATAATATATGATATCATTTTTATAGTAAAAAAGACCTACATAATAAATATTCTTATAAACACATTTATTACAAACTAATTGGCTTGGAGATTCCATCTATGCTTTATTTATGTACTAAAATAAATGGTTATTATATCTTCCACTGGTAATAATCAGCACTATATAAAGACATTAACTATTCAAAGCCGTATAGTTTATGTTTGCATGCCTGTTATGCTAAGCTGTTAAATTTATTTATAGGTAAGTCTCATAAAAATGAAATTTAGATGTCATGATGAAATATGAAGAACTTGTTCCACTGTATAATTGTAGAACTGTAAATGAATTTGAAGCACTGACTAATGTGCAATTAACAAAAAGGATCATTAGTATGTGTGGTCAGACTAATTCAAACTATCTAACTATTACTTAACCATATTTTTTGGCAGGCAGAGCTATTATTGACACACCTGTATTATTAAATGAAAACCAAATACATATTTCTAGAAATTGTTAGTCTAACTTATTTCAAGAAATGTTAGTTAAATATTTCAATGCAGGGTTGTAATAGGTCAGTGTGTATTGAAGATCTCATTATTGTTTATAAACAATTTCTGAAACTATTTTATTATGATTTAGAAAGCCTTGGACCGTGGATGGTATGCCTAGAATTAATCAATACTATGTAGGTCAATAAATTCAATGTTTGTGTACTCTCATTTAATTGCCTTGTCTCAGTTTAAATAATTATGCAAAATCCATCCATAAAATGATCTACATGCCTCATAAAGTTAAATACAGTATTTCAAAAAAGAACACACTTCTTATATACATATTAGAACATAAGTACTCTTCTGTCTCATCTTCAGCTGTAAAACTATGGTTGTATTATATGGCAGAAAGGATTAAGTTGTTCCAAATTTTGGAATGATATTGTTAAATGATACCAATACCAAGAAACTCTTTTACAAATTCTGTGTATATGCGAATTTGAAGTAAGTTCCTAGACTTTGCCAGCTTGAAGGGGTTTTTCAACCATTGGACCCTTCAGTTAACAAGATTCTGGACTTTCTTTAACCTCCCTGGCGATATGATTATTTAGCTATCGTTATTTTTTTCGGCGCAATTTTTTTCGGATTTATTTCGTTATTTTATTTTGTCGTTTTTTCCGGGTTTTTTTTTAATTTCCCGCCGGTTCCACCCCCATGCGACACGTCAGCTCGCAAGGGGCGGAACCCGGAAGACAGATGCCGGCGCCGGCCGGAGGACACCGCACGTCTCGAGGGACAAGGTAAGTAAATACTGTGGGATATTCCTGAGTGTAGATCAGGGTATGGAGAAGTAACCCCGAGCTACACTCGGGAATACCGCCAAGGAAGTTAAAAGGGTTTGGACAATGGTTTATGTTACTACACCCTACGAGTGCATTTGTCAGCATTGACAGGAGCGAGATGGGTTACCCGACCTCTGATTGTACAGTTTATGAAGGGTGTTGCAAATATTCATCCTCCTTGGAGGATTTTATTTCTGAAAGGGGACTTAAAGGAGAACTATGGGGTTAGGGATTTCCCCATAGTTCTCCTTAGGGTAACGGGAGGACACAAACTAGCGTCCTCCCGTCACCCTAAGCTCGGTATACCGCAAGCTACAGCTCACGGTCTACTGAGACGCCGCAGTATACCGCGAGCTGAGACACCGCAGCTGAAGCGCAACCCGACAATTATGTATGGATCCGCCCATGACAGCCTATCTAGAGGCAGAGCCAGCTGTACCCGCCCCCCCATCCGTTCCGCCAGTCAGCGCTGGAGGATCGGAGGGGGGAATCCAGCCCCTCTGTCACGGCAGAGAGCCGTGACAGGATCAAGAATTGAGCGAACGCCGGTATGTGTTCACTCACTTCCCGATCTACTGAGCCTACCTGTGACAGTCTCATTGTCACAGGTCGGCTAGAACTATGAGGTGAGTGAAAAGCACTCACCTCATAGTTCTCCTTTAAGCTTGGTATTAACAGCTTTCTTCACGCCTCCTTTTGATCCAATCCAGTCTTGTTCCTTGTGGCCACATTTGGAATATTTTTTCTTATAGCCATTGCCCCAGCTAGGAGAGTCTCAGAGCAGTCTCTTTCAATAAAAGAACCTTTTCTTTTTAAATTAACGTTCCGCCAGTCAGCGCTGGAGGATCGGAGGGGGGAATCCAGCCCCTCTGTCACGGCAGAGAGCCGTGACAGGATCAAGAATTGAGCGAACGCCGGTATGTGTTCACTCACTTCCCGATCTACTGAGCCTACCTGTGACAGTCTCATTGTCACAGGTCGGCTAGAACTATGAGGTGAGTGAAAAGCACTCACCTCATAGTTCTCCTTTAAGCTTGGTATTAACAGCTTTCTTCACGCCTCCTTTTGATCCAATCCAGTCTTGTTCCTTGTGGCCACATTTGGAATATTTTTTCTTATAGCCATTGCCCCAGCTAGGAGAGTCTCAGAGCAGTCTCTTTCAATAAAAGAACCTTTTCTTTTTAAATTACCGATATGGTAATTAGGTAATAGGATAGTGCTTAGGCCAGTCCCTACTTTTCTGCCAAATGTGTCCACAGAGTTCCATATTAATTGGGAGATATAATCATCTCCATCTACATATGGATCCATCTCTTCTTCCTGATGAGGAATTGAACTGGGCAAAACTGGACCTGGTTGAGAACTTGCTGGTGTATCTCAATAGTACAGCTGAATTTCACAAGGAGAAGAACTTGTTTGTTTTGCCAGTTGGTTCAAGAAAACTGTTATCACAGGAACAGGAAAATTGTTATGTCATACTTACCATAATTTTTACTTCCTGGCTACTCCTCATGTCAACTGGTGGCCCCACCCTTGGCCATTGTGAGAGCTTTAGGTAGAACATTGTTTGCTTAGGAAATATCTCTTTTATTATCTATCACAGTGGTCCAAAGGAATGGTCAAGGGGTGGATTGACCCATAGTAGCTGACATGAGAAGGAGCCAGAAAAGGAAAATTATGGAAATTATATCTGTAAAGAATACGTCAAGGCATAAATGGGGTACCCCGATGCAAATAAACCCCCCTGGCTCTGACCCTCACAACCAATAAGGCCAGGGCTTGTGAGGAAGATGCCCTTGTCATGGGGACAAGGTGCTTTTCCGGGGGGGGGAGAAATCTCCCATTGCCGAGTGCATGTGGCCTGGTATGGTACAGGGAGGGGGGATTGCTCGCTCACCCCCCCATTTCCGGCCCAGCCAGGCCTGTGCTCTGATTAAGAGTTGGGAATTTTGAGGGGATCCCACATTTTTTCCCACATTTTTGGGGGGTGGAGTTCCCATTAAAATTCCTACCAGACCCGAAGGGCCTTGTATGACTTTTGGGGGAATCCCATGCACTTTTTTGTTTTTACTTTTTACCATAAGGGGTCCCTCCTAACTTTCCTACAAGACCTAAAGGGTCTGGTCTGGTTTGGGAGGGGGACCCCCTGCCGTTTTTTTTTCTTTTGTTTAAATTTTTTTTATCCTTCTCGCTACCTCAGAGGTAGCAAGCAGAATAACCAAGCCAGCTGCATTCGTCTATTTATTCACTGCTGTTCAGCTACTATAAGAATAGGGGTGAACGGCAGTGAGTGAACTGCTGGAGATTCAGCTCACCCGAACCAAAGGGAGCTGAAGCCAGCCAATGTATGGCTGATTTCAGCTGATGTACGGCTGAAATAAGCCGTACAGGGCTGAAGTGAATAGCCGAACTGCGTTCAGCTCACTTCACTTTGGCTTGGTTATTCACTCGGCTGCCTTTGGAAGCTCAATGAATAACCCCCTTAGTGTGTTTGGACCAGCGAATGCTACATATAAATCTACAAGTATCTAAGGTATTTTAGATTTTGTTCAAATGTATATGTAAACCAATTAATGTAAATAATTTTATGAGTAATATATATATATATATATTAAAAAAACTTTTCTTCTATATATAGTTTGTAATTGAATGTGTACAAAAGTGTAGTTAAATTTACTTCCTACATAAACAGTATATTCTATTTCCTGCTTCATAGCACTGCACAGTGAATGTGTTTTACTGCTCTACTGGTTGGTGCAGGTCTATGGGTCATTTGAGAATTATAAGGAACATCTGAGTACAGTACAGTCTCTGATTTGCTATATTATGCAATAACCTATTTTATCTCAGCGGTCAATCAGCAAAATTGCTAGCTGCCCAGTCATAATCTACAAGTAAGTATGTGAAGTATACATGCAAATATGGTACTGTGGTCATGACAACTTGCAAAGGTCACATCAAAAATTCATTTTTAGGCAAAGTATACAATAGTAAAAAGTGAACGGTAAAAATGTATTAACATTTTCCCCTATATAATTAATATTTTTTTTTATAGAGAATGAGGCTCCTACTATTTATTTTGTCAGATTCGCACCTGTTTTTTTTCCTAAATGTTGTTTTACTTTTTTTAGAAATCTTACAAAAATCGGGGCCCATTGATGCAACTGCAAATGCATATATCTTTTAGTAAACCATGTCCAATACCTTGCGACATTAAGAGTGATTTACTAAAGGATTTGAGCATGCATACACAAAAAAATTGTGCAAATATTCACAACAATTTTCAAATCATATGTAGATAAAATAAGTAAACAGGGATTTTCTTTTCACATGACTGGATAAATGAAGTGAATTTTCATACAAGTCATTGTGTGAACTTTCTCAAATTCTTTAGTAAACCAGCCTGTCTATGATATTGTTGTAGCTGTACTTATTTTTGTTTTTGTAAGTCAGCTAAGTGCTTTTCAATAAGCCAGTAAAGACTTCCGGTTCCGGCGCCCGATGCTGTAGCGGCACCTCTCAGTCCCTCGTCCCGTCACCGCTCCAACAACCGACACCCTCGCCGCCCCGAGACCGCAATTTCGGCCCCACGAGATCCGGAACATCTGCTCCACATGGACAAGTATGTGGAACGCCCGCAAAGGGCGAGGAGAGCCCTCCTGGAATCCGCGGCCGACGAGCCCGCCAATCCCACAATGGCGGCCGAAGAGATGCAACAGGAACCTCCTCGTGAAGGAATGGTGAGTGAGACACAACCAGCCGCTCACCCTATCTCCCCCATTGATTACTCGACCCTGGCCTCTGCAGTGTCACAGCATCTGAAGGCAGACATCTCTGTCATAATAGCAGACACCCTGCATATCCATATGGGAAAGATTACTGCTGCACTCGAGGCACAAATACAGAGGATGCAGGCTGTGGAACAGAGAGTGGGAGATTTAGAGGACGATGCTGCTGCGGCACACCGCTCCTATACCACAGTCACTAAACAGCTACATGCAATGATGGAAAAGGTTGATGACCTGGAGAACCGCTCTAGACGTAACAACCTGAGGGTCATTGGGGTTCCAGAGTCAATTAAGCCAGAGAAACTCCGCTCATACTGCTCTGTCCTCATCCCTAAAGCACTGGGCCAATCTGAGATATGCTCTGTGGAAAGGGCTCATAGATTAGGCCCTCCTAAGGATGATAACAAGCAGCGGCCAGTGTTGGTGCGTTACTTAGATTACCACGACAAACAAACTATCTTCAATCTTTATCGTGCACAACGCAATCTTGTGGTTAATGGACTTAAACTACTCCTATTCGCTGACTACTCTGCCGAAACCACTAAACTAAGGAAATCTTTCCATGAGGTCTGTCAAATTTTGGTGCATAGGCGCATCAGATTCGCCCTCCAATACCCGGCGACTCTCCGCTTTTCCACTGAAGACGGGAAAGAATGGCGCTTTACCTCGGCTCCCCAAGCGATGAGGTTCCTTGAATCCAGGGAGAACCAACCCTTGGCTTCTCCAATTCAAAGTCCACCCAGGAAAAAAAAAGCCTGAATTTGGAGAATAGCTGCAGATTCACATACGCCTGCAGGCCTTGATAAAGCCTTTGACCTTCCGGCTACTCGTTGGGCTAGTGTGGTCAGACCTCATTCTGACCGTTTTAAGTTATTCACCGACTGATACGTATACCGTTGTTCTCCGAAGTGGCGGGACGAGGGGATCACTTATGTTGTGTATTCTCTGTCACACGGACTTTGCACTGTGGAAACCGGCTGGTCTCCATATAAAGTTTGAACTCAGTTGCCCGCATTCGGGAAAAAAGGATGTCCTCACAGGTGGACCTCTCTTTGCTTTTCTTGTGTTTTTTTGTTAGTTTTCACTTTGTTTTTGACCAAGGACAATCACAATCCATCCCTGCTCTGCCTTCATCAGCACAAACTACAGCTAACCTACCCTACGACTACCTGGATGTAATGCATCTCACAGCTCAACGCAGCCCGAGGGTCCTCAAGCCTACCTCTGGATCACAGAGTCTCTTCGGCGGCACTGGGACACCCGAAGATGACTACTCTACCTCGACTTGCTCTATAGCTTCCATATTGCTTCTGCAACCCCTACCTTCATGGGACCCCCCCTGAGGATAGTAACGTGGAACATTAAGGGATTGCGCTCGCCGAACAAAAGGAGACAAATTCTTCGACATCTAAAGAAATTGAAAGCAGACATTGCATTCCTCCAGGAAACGCACCTCAAGACGGAAGACATCCCGCGTATGCGTCAATCTTGGGTGGGTACGGCCCTGGGATCCCCTGCCGCTGGCCGCTCCGCGGGTGTGATCACTCTCATACACAAATCCTTGCCCCACAAAGTTCTACATCATCATTTTGATCAAAGTGCTGGGAGATGGTCCCTCTTGTCCCTCCAAATTGGCACACACTCGTTTGACCTATGGAACATCTACGCCCCGAATTCGGACAATCGTCCCTTCTTGGACACCCTTCGAGCCAAACTATCTACACGCTCACCGGATGCAATGCTACTGATCGGCGGAGATTTCAATGCCACCCCGTCCTCCTTGGAAGACCGATCCTGGGAATCGGGCCTCCCTCCTAAACAACGTAACCCCCAAGATGCACACTTGACCACCTGGATTGACGCGTCGGGACTCACGGACCTTTGGAGACATTTACACCCCATGGACAGAGACTATACTCACTTCTCTCACGCTCATAAGTCCTTATCCCGCATTGACTTATTTTTTGCCCCCGCTTCTATTCTCCCCAGATTGGAATCGGTACACATTGAAGAACTGGTTATATCTGACCATGCTCCGGTCTTGGTAACTATAAAAAATGTTGGTGCACCTAATCATCCCACCACCTGGCGATTTCCTACCTACCTGTCCAAAGATGACACTTTTAAAATGGAGCTCACTAGATGGTGGAATGAGTACGCGTCTGATAACTCTGCACATGTATCCAATAGTGTGTTATTTTGGGAAGCTGCTAAGGCGGTATTGAGGGGGCGGATTTTAGCCTATGCCTCTTCCAAAAAACGTGTGGCCAGGACCAGATATGTAGAAGCAAGTACGGCAGCCAGACAAGCCTACCTCACATATACACTAAGTGGTATCTCATCTCGAAACTCGAGGGATCTCTTGGTGCATTAGATGTCCTATAGCCCGTCACCACCTAACGCCCCTTGACCGATTCCTGTCTGTCCAACACTGCATGTAAAAGACGGAGACAAAGCTTGAGTCTGTACCCGGGGTTCTTATGTACTCAAATATGCTATTGATATTACTGTGTTTACTCTCCTATCTCTCCCTCCCACCCACTGACATGTTCCGATATGTATGCATTATGCTCCAGTCTAGCCCCTACTTCATTTCAAGTGTTCCCCTACCCCCTGTGAGATGCAGGGCTTGTTTATGGCTTAGCTTAAAGTTTGATTGTTCCTTCATGTTGGTCAACACTCAGTTATGGCGATGTTTCACTTTGTAATGTTTGATCTGTATGTATGCAGTAAACTTTTCAATAAAAAACTACATGCTAAAAAAAAAAAAAAAAATAAGCCAGTAAATTAGATAAATTGTTATTAATTACACCAATGCCCCATGAATCTTAAACATAGTGCATCAGTTCAAATCTTATTTAGTTATCTATGCAAAATGTAACTTTATTTTTTTATCATGCTATACAATAATAAAATGTGCATGATTTATTTGGAGCATCTCTTGCAATATTTGCACCATTTCTACTCTCATACAAGGGACTCTGTGGTCACTATGATCATAAACTGTTTCCTGCAAAGTAGAGCTTAGATAACTCTACTGCAGCCAGTGCCATCAATCTCTGCAATAGAGTAAAAAAATCACCGGCTGCATAATCTTACAAAATGGATACTTTAGGGAGTGTCTGGTTCCTGGTCACCCCCTTGATGCCATGATTCCTTCTGCTAGCCTCTATGTGATAACAGGATACAGTAGTGACATAGGGGCCAATGGATCAAACCACAAAGCACAGCAGAGGGCCAGAAATCTGACACTTCCAAAAGTGTTGGATTCTGCAATATCTTCAGCTGGTGTTTTCTCTACACTACCTCAGAGATCAGTGATGTGAGCAGCAGGAGAGGTGATTATCGAAGTGCCTCTTTGCAGGGAATAATTTATTTTAGTTTTTGGTTATAGCAGTAGAGGTACATAAGAAGCAATAATGAGCATTTCAGAAACTTAGATGCACTTGTTACTACACAGAATTATTTTGATATAAGTAGAAAAATCTATTAGCTAGAGTATTCGAGTCCTCCACTTTTCTATGTAGGAATCTGTCAGAAGTACCATGCTTACACCAATGTCAACATTTAGCAGATATCGTGGTAAATCCCAGCACTGGATTATATCATTTTAGGAATGGTATATATCTTCCAATCTGTCAGTCCTGTGACCTATCTGCCAACTTATCACCCACTCTATCTGCCCGTTTGTGACCAGCCTTAATGTTTATTAAAATGAATAAATACATTTGTACAGATATTACATAATTATGTGCCATTCGTAAAAAAAAAATTAGTTAAAGCTTTGCTTCTTGTATCTTCCAAAATTAACAATAAAGGCATTTCTTTTGGATGAAGAATTGCTGGTGTGCAGGTGACATACTTTCACTTTCAGTTCCATCTGCACATTACTGCAGCACCCTGGAGAATGGAGTATAATGGTTAGGCGTGTGGTGGGGATATCCATATAGGTCTAGGCTCCTGTCAACATTTCGTACCCTGCGACCACCATCTCCACTTCCACTTCCGAGCCACACATCAATCCTCTTCGGCCATTGGATAGTAACTGATGATGTAATTCCTTTGCAGTCATACAGGAGTCACATTACGTCCAGCACTGAGCCGACCCGAAGTGCAGAAGGAGTTCGACTCAGCCGATCCAACATCTGGATCGGCTAAGCCGAACCTCCGACAGGCTACTCGCTGCTGTTCGGTCTATTCTTATAGATGCCGAACAGCAGTGAGTGAATAGCTGAATGCCGCTGACAGACCAGCGGCATTCGGCTCAGCTGTTCTGCTCGGTCCCACAGAAAAATAGTTGAAAAAGTAGAAAAAAATAAATAGAAAACGATTGTTCGGAGTGAGCAGTGACAGCTAGCGGCACCCAACTGTTTTCTATTGTCCGGCGGCATGCTGCCGTCCAAAAAAAGAAAAGAAAAACTCTCCCGGGCGCTCCGGGAGTCTCCTGCTCCCGGCCGCAAAGGAGAGAAACACTGCTTTTTTTTTTCTTCTGGCACGGAGCCGTGTCAGAATAGAAAAAAATAAATACATTTTTGGCCATAGGAATGCATTGCTAGATTCCTATTGGCTATTTCAATTTGCAATAGCCAATAGCAAACTAGCTTATAGCCCTCTGCTGCGGGTGCAATGGCAAACTAGCTACTAGCCATCTGCTGCGGGTGCAATGCTAGTTTGCTATTGGCTATTGCAAATTGAAATAGCCAATAGGAATCTATGGCCAAAATTTTTAATTTTTTTTTTCTATTCTGACATGGCTCCGTGTCAGAATAAAAAAAACGAAAAAGCAGTGTTTCTCTCCTTGGCGGACGGGAGCGGGAGACTCCCGGAGCACCAGGGAGAGTTAGGCTGTTTGGAGATCAGTGTCCCTGGTTAGCTGTTAACCAGGGACGCTGATCTCTCTGCAAGTGGCCGGAGCCAGCCGTAAGATCATGGCTGGCTCCGCCCAGCTGTCAGAAGCAGGCTGTCGGCCAGCCAATGTGGCTTTCAGCGCGGCTCAGCCGAGCCGAGGCATATGCGCTTGGCTCGACTGAGCCGCTCGGCCACGTTTGGGAGCTGTTTTACTGAACCAAAGTGGTCCTGGGGCCAAAGCTAGCCAAAGGATCGGCCGAAGCTACGGCTAGATCCTTCAGCTGCTTCGTGAATAGACCCTAGGCGTCAGGGAAAAGGTCTTTGTCAACAGATACTTTGCACATCTCTTCTGCCAAAAAACTTTACCTTCTGGTGATTTTTTTGTTTGTGGGGCTTTAGTTGTGCTTTAATTGGTGTCAAGAGGAGTGTTGCAATACACCTAAAATAATTAAACTCTCCTTGAAGCCTTGAAGCTGTGATTCTAATGTTTTTCAATAGCATATATTAAGAAAAACTGAACTGTTTGGAATTCAATTGAGTTGTTTTATAACAGCCTGTATTCCTCTTTATAGCTCATTCCCCCCATGTTGTCATGCCTTTCACAAACAATATGAGTATATATTCTTATCAAGTTTCTTGGAGCCTTAGGGAAATTAAGGAAACTAAGATTTTTTTGTTTTTACCTTTTATTCATGCTTTGTCACAGCTTAATGCAGCTAATCTCCAGCAGTCTCTTTTCAGCCACTTCTTTTCTAAATGCATGTACTCCATCAATAGCTGCATGGCATTTCTCTGGGCAGTTTTTAACATGGTGTCAGTGGACCATTATCACAATTACTGATACTATATAGCACACAGTTGTGGTTGCACCATTTATAATCATCAGATATTTTCACATTCTAAGCAATATAAACAAGCTAAGTTAAACTAACATCAAATTAAATAGCCACATCTAGGAACATTAGACACAAAAACAGTCCAGTCTTGCAGGTCTGTGGAAGCAAAGGGGGGAAAGCACTTGTATAAACTAGAAAACAAGAGCACAGAGGCCCATTGGCATAGTGCAGTCCTAAAAAAAAGCTTTAATGTGAAATGATGAATAAAATTATTGCACTCATGTGTAAAATCAAAAATGAAAATACAGGAATGATAGTGAGGGAACCGCCCAGGTATCCTCAAGATGGAGCCGCTCTATCAGAAGCTGAGAGTGCTGTGTTCAGGAAGGAAGCTCGTGTGAAGGCACAGGCAGCACGCGGCTGTCAGTTCTGTCTTTTTCCTCTCTCCTCTCCCAGTTAGTTCCATTTTCTCTAGTTCTCCTGTTCCACACATGACTGATAGGGACAAAAAACACCTACCCTTCATCAGCTTTTGACAGCAGGATAAATGTGGCTATTTATATGATTTTATGGATTGGAAACTGACAGAAAACATTATATTCTTTTCAAAGAATTAAAAAAAACAAATAAATATCCAAATTCCATGGAAAAATATATGCCTTATGTTTTAGTTATTAAAAGAGAGTATAATTGTTACTTGCCATGTCCAAGCTTCTAAATCTATAAGCATACCAATCTTCCTCCTCTCCCTTGGCAGTTTTAATAAAATCCTATAAATAGCCACAATTATCCTGCTGTCAATAGGCTGATGAAGCAGAGGTGCTCTCTCCAAAAAGTGTCCCTAGCAAAACCAGTTGTAGTTTGCTTTTTGTTTAAAATCTAGGCTTCTGTCACTTCCTGCAACATACTGAAGATTTCAACCAAGGCTATATTCAATGGTTTATATAGGTTATGTCTAATCACATCACTCCTGCTGACTAGATACTTTTACAAAGGGAAGCCTTAGAGAGGAAGCATTTTTTGTGCTAGCTTTGGATGTTTATAAAATACTCACAACTTCACACTCATTTATTGAATGTATTGTATCTGTAAGTAATGTATATTTTCCCCTGCATTTTTAAGTTGTTGTTTTAATGTCTTTAATCATTTCTCCATATTTACAAACTCAAGTAAGTAGCCTTCTTCTGATTCTTCCCTTAGAATGAGCAGGTTTTTGCTATTCCAATCTAAGTTTTTTCATATACTTAAACAAATTCCACTGCTTTCCTAAAGATCAATTCTTTACAGCTTTCCAAAGTCACTTCACTGTTTTTTTTTATTTAGTTTTTTTTGCTTCTCAGTTAATCTTTTTTTTCTGCAAAATTCATTTTAAAAAGTACAAATTAAAGATCAGGGAAGCTAAATTTCTCTTGAAAATTCTTTAGAAGTAGACCACCAAGTGGCAATCAGTTTAGTTTAAAGCCATTTAAAAGTGTATGCTTTTTGGTGAAAATAAAAGACATTTACAGGGTTATTCACAAAAGGGTGAAGAGTGTGGATAAGGCAGGAGAAGTAAACAATCTAGGACTACAAAGCTGACCTGGAAAGTGAGTTGAATTGGAGAATGTTTCCAAATCAGCTATCTTGTCCAAGATTGTTCACTTCTCCTGCCTTCTCCAAACTCTTTACCCTTTTGTGAATAACCCTGTATGTTTTAAAAAATGTTTTTCAGTTTACTTATCATAAATCTGTAAGATGTGCTTCCCAACAACTGGTTAAGACACATGCTGACACAATAGATTGTAATATAAGTTCGGGATTATTCCAACTCTGTTGTTTTGGGAATACCACCCACCCTATTTGAATTAGTAGACTGGGTATTCACTATATGTCCACTATCTTTGTCCATGAGTTACTGGATAATTCATTATTATGGCACTGGTGACCAAACTATTGTTGGTCCAATGATATCTGCTCTCTGCTTACCCTCGTACTACTTCTTGTACCCTACATTGCTTTCAGGTCCCTTTTATGCTTCTCTGGCTTTACCTTCTATGCTGTTTCTGTGCCTCCTCTGCAATCAATAATTGACTGCAGCAGCCCATTCAAGAGGTTCAATTTGAAGCATGAATGTGTGGTTTACATACATATAAGCTTAAAGGTAACATGAAAGACAATAGCACAACTGAAAGCAGATTTGAATAGCTGTATAACTTGAATATCCCCTTTGGATAGATTTTCTCTCACTTTCTTTCCTAGTCACACCAAGGAAAATCCTTTTACCCCTTCTCTGGAGTGACTTTTCCCTATAATGATATGGTTTATATATTATCCATAAGAATATTTACAGACTGCATTCTTAAACAGGAAAATAGAAGCTCAGCTCACAGTAATATGCATTTTATTTTTATTTTTTTTAATTCCAGCAGTTTGAAAGTCAATTTAGTCTAAAATATGCCATATTTTTTCTACCATTACTAAATTAAATGCATAACAATGTTTGTTATATTATTTTTAGGGTTGCACAGATACTTTTCGAGTACCAGTGCAGATACTTGGCATTTTCATGAGAACTACCAGGGTTGCAGCGGTTGCAGCTGGGACCTGGCTCTGGCGCTCCACCACTGTCCTGAAATCATTAGTCTGTATTGTTTTAGAAAAACTGTCACATGACAATAAACAAAAATGTATCAGTACTCGTACTTGTAAGTACTCAGCAAGTACCAGTACTCGTACTCGCAAAACTGGTATCTGTGCATCCCTTTATTTATATTTATAAAAACAAAATCGTACATTAAAACAGAGATGTACAAATCCCGGGAGCTCCGTGTGCTCCTTACAAATGACAGCTGCCTCCTAACTTTTGAATTTTTCTCTAGTGTAGTCTTGGAGCTCAAAAGTATCGGTACATGTACTCATACTTGTACCGAGTACTGTACTTGGTATCTGTGCAAGCTTAATTATTATAACAAAATCATGCTGATAATTTCAAAGAATGCTGGCTGTGCACCAGTAGTTTGAAACCCCTATCTGCTTCCAATGCCGCTCCAGACTCCAGTGGCTCCAAATTTTCAGCACCTGTATTACCCACAAAGCTACAGGTGTAATTTTCTTACAGAAGAAGTCTCCAAGTATGTCCTTTTAAAAAAATGTTATACTGCTTTATGAAAGTAAAAGAAACAGGTCACCAGCACTCGTTTAGAATAAATATGTCCTTTTTTAATGGACAATTGTGTCACTACAATCAACAGAGCCGACGTTTTCGGGGCCGCACAGGGTCCCTTCTTCAAGGCAGTAAAATTGTGACAATTTTACTGCCTTGAAGAAGGGACCCTGTGCGGCCCCGAAAACGTCGGCTCTGTTGATTGTAGTGACACAATTGTCCATTAAAAAAGGACATATTTATTCTAAACGAGTGCTGGTGACCTGTTTCTTTTACTTCGTATTTTGCACGGTGCCATCCGTGATAGTCATTGCGAGCACCACCGTTCTTATTTGGCCAGGACTGCTGTAAGGTGTGCGGAGAGGACCCCCACCACCTGAATACTGCTTTATGGAACATTCATTGGGGGAGCATGACATGGCTTTGTAATGTACATAATTCTTCCTGCCAACAACCACTAAAATTTGCGGTTTAATATTTGACTGGAGTTTATCACTCAAGCTACCAATATTAATAATGCATTAAAACCAAATTATAGTCATTCTTATTCTGAAAAATGTATATAACACATTTTTTTTCTTATTATTTTTAAAGGCAAGAAGCACATCAATAATATTATTTGTTCTTGTTTTTGTGTTTTCTTAATTAAAGACTGCATTAGATTTCTCTTCAAATTAAGATATTGAAGTTTTATTGACATGCAATTTAAAAGCAATTAAACTTAATATATCAGAACCATATTCATTTTGTGATACATTTTATTTAAGTGATTTGGGATTTAAATAATTAAACTGTAAAATAAAAAAAAGTGCTTTGGAAATTGAATGGAGTTTTTGGAAGTATGTTCATTATAAATTTACAGGTCAATTACTAATCATTACAACTTAGGGGTCTATTCACAAAGCTGCCGAAGGATCTGGCCGTAGCTTCGGCCGATCCTTCGGCTAGCTTCGGCACCAGGACCCCTTCGGTTCAGGAGAACCGAGGGGGTGCTGTACGGGCTATCCACAATAGATCGTACAGCTCCCGATCACGGCCGAGCGGCTCAGTAGAGCGCTGAGCCGTGCTGAAAGACGAAGCTGGCCGAGCGGCCGGCCATTGGCCGGCCGACAGCCTGCTTCTGACAGTTGGGCGGAGCCAGCTGTGATCTTACGGCTGGCTCATTCGGCTCACTTCACTTCTGATCAGTCATTCACTCGGCTGCCCTCGGCAGCTTTGTGAATAGACCCCTTAGTATTTAAGGAGGGATTCCTGTCTAAAGTACACTTTTCCATGACTTCTATTTTTAGAGATGTTTATAACTCTAAACTTAACCTTTTATAAATGCTGTGTTCATTGCAAGAGTTGCTAATATATAAATTATAAGTCCGTGTGAGAAATTCTGTTTTTTTTCTGCTCATACCTTATCAGTGCATCATCATGATTGACATATGAAGGGAGGAGAATCTCTTCATAGCACATGAGAGCAGAGATGCAGATTAATTTATAAAGTGGTTAATATGCTGTCACAGCTCTCTATAGTGAACATATTTTGGGCTGATGTACACATGAAAGCATACAGCTGCTTCCATGATGATGCCAATTAATGTGCAAAGAAGCTGTGAGAGGTTTTGAGGGGTTCCAAAAGAAAAGAAAGCCCTTCCAAATGGACTGGTGCCCAGTGCTGAAAGACACACAATTCTTGAATAGTTCTGATGCCTAAGAATGGGTGCCAGCATAGGTGATTCATTTTCAAATTATTTGCCCCCTCATTGGGTCAAATAGTTTGCCACACTTTTCCTGGTAAACTGGTTAACCATAATGTATGGATATGAAAATAGTTAACAAATGAGGTTTGGTAGATGAGGTTTAATGTTGATAAATGTAAAGTGATGCATTTTGGGGTTAAAACTAGGCAAGCGGAATACAAATTAATGCGTACTCCACCAGGGAAGTCAGAAATGGAAAAGGATCTTGGAGTCATTGTAGACCACAGATTAAATAATAGCTTTCAATGCCAGGCTGCGGTAAACAAAGCAAGCACAGTACTGTCTTGTATTAAAAAGAGAATGTTCTGTAGAGACAAATCTATAATTTTGCCACTTTATAGATCGCTGGTTCGACCTCATCTGGAGTTTGAGGTCCAGTTTTGGTCACTGGTCCACAAGAAGGATGTTTTTGAGCTGGAGAGAGTCCAGAGAAGGGCAACTAAACTAATTAAGGGGATGGAGGACCAAAGCTATGAGACAAGATTACTAAATTTAGACATGTTCTCTTTGGAAGTGAGGAGATTAAGGGGTGACATGATTTTGATGTACAAAATGTTTAATGGTGATAGCAACATCAGCAATAAACCTTTTACAGTGAACTCCATTACAAAGACTAGAGTCCACCACCTAAAATTGGTGGAGCAAAGATTTAACCACAAGAGGCGCAGGGGCTTCTTCACAGTTAGAGCGGTTAAGGTCTGGTACTCACTGCCACGAGCAGTTGTATCAGCTGAGAGTGTGGAAACATTCAAAAAGCATTTGGACAATTTCCTCAGAGACTGTAATATATAGGGATACAGGTACCCGTAAATTAAAAAAAAAAAAAAAGGATCACACAAGGACCCTTACATACACATATGCATGCAAATTCCATACATACACACAATAATAGGTTAAATCGATGTACCTGTGTCTTTATTCAACCTCAAATACTATGTAACTATGTAAAATCATTAGCACAATAGTTAACGCATTTATAAAAACAGTTTTTAGGAGAAAATATGTGCACATTATTTATTTATATTGAATATATTTTATTGATGTCAATAACTGTATGCCTTTCCAATGGAGTACCACATAGAAGAGTGCTTATAAGAGACAAAGGCCAAGCTTTTCATCAAAGTCTAGATGTATCTCACAATTCCAGAATGTGGTTATGGTTCCATGTTTTCACCTACAGCTATTGTCGAAATAGTCAGAATAGTCTGTGCGGTGACCTGAAGACCTGAACAGGAGGATTTCAGAAGATGCAACAGTGGATTGACTGGGGAGAAGATTAGGTGCCCTTCTCTCTTGCTCTTTCTCTCTCTCCTAGCAAAGACAATGGGGCTGATTTACAACAAGAGTTGAGAATATTCACACAATGAATTGTGTAAATACTCACTTTCATTCTCCAGTCATGGAAGGTGAAATAAGTTGATGGGGAATTTGCTTTTCACATGATTGGATAATTGAAGTGAATACTATCAAACAATTTAGAGGGTTATTTACTTAGCTGCCAAAGCAGTCAAGTGAATAACCGAGCCTAAGTGAACAGAGCCATACAACGTTAGGCTATTCACTTCAGCCCAGTACAACTGATTTCTATACAGCTGATTTCTTAATGCACGGCTAAAATCAGCCGTACATTGACTGCCTTCGGTCAGACGAACATGCTCTGTATGTTCGGCTAACCCGAAGTGCAGAAGAAGTTCGACTCAGCCGATCAAATATCTGGATCAGCTGAGCCAAAGCAACGCAAGCTCACTCACTACCGTTCACCCCTATTCTCAGGTAGTGAGCAGAATAGAAAAAAAGATAAGCAAATGGAAAAAAAATGTTTTACATTATTTAAATGTAATGTTAAAAAAAGTTAAGAAAATTATAAAAAACATTTTAAGAAAAAAAACTGTGTGGGATCCCCCTCCCTAACCATACCAGACCCTCTAGGACTGGTAGGAAAGTTAGGAGGGATCCCATTTATAAAAAAAGAACGAAAAAGCGTGGGGTTCCCCCAAAAATTAGACTAGGTCCTTTTAGGTCTGGTAGGAATTTTAGGGGGACCCCAAGATAAAATAAAAAACATGTGTGGAGTTCCCCCCAAAGTCATACCAAACCCTTAAGGTCTGGTAGGAATATTAAGGAGGACCCCGCCCCTAAAATGGGAAAAAAGGATGTGGGGTCCCCCCTAAAATTCCCAACCAGACCCTTGATCCGAACACAGGCCCAGCAGAGCAGGAGGGGGGGAGTGAGCGCCTCCCTCCCTGCCATATCAGACCACATGCCCTTGACACTGAGAGAGTGCTTGTCCAGGGTCGCCCTTGGAAAAGCACCTTGTCCCCATGCTGACTCTTTTTTATGAAATCAGCCTAATGATATATGGAGTCCCTGAGAGAGATAGGAAGACAGTGGATGATTTAGTCTACAAGCACCCATTCAAACTGAAACAAAAATTTTGGGTGAATTGATATATGAATAGACATAATAAATGTTTTGGAATAACTTATTTCCCCTAGTTTTGCCAATAACACTAGGGGGTCTATTCACCAAGCTGCCGAGTGCAGCCGAGTGAATGACCGATCTGAAGTGAAGTGAGCTGAACACTGTTCGGCTATTCACTTCAGGCTGGTACGGCTGATTTCAGCCGTACATCGACTGCAGCTGTAAAAAAAAAAAAAATCTCCTGGGCGCTCTAGGAGCCTCCCGATCCCGGCCGCCCAGGAGAGAAACACAAGTGAATAGACCCCTAGATTTTTCAATTGTTGCCTTTTTGTTATTCTGAATAAATGACCTTAAAATGAACACAACTTACAAGCAGTCTTAAGTTTTGTAATGATATCCAAATGAATATTTTCTGGTCATTCTTTATAGAACTACATAGATGAATACATGCTGTGCGTGGTTTACTGAATCAAGTATAATATGATTCACAGGAGGCTTTCTGCAGGTCCAACCAACATATGGTTTGAAAAAAAAAATGTTTGTAATCCTTTTAAATTGCTACCTAAATAGTTTTTTTCAAATATGGTTGGATCTTCAACTTTTTTCTAACAACATACAAACAATTGTACCTTTTCCATATTTATTACATAATATGTTAAAAACAAGAGCAGTTTAGACTGTACTATGTGTATTATGTGAACCCTTCTCTTTAGTAACTAATAGAACTTAATTTGGCAGTAATGTCATCAAACATTTACTCTAGTTGGTGATCAGACATGCGGGGTGGTTAGGAGGAAATAGGTAGACATGTGCACCAGCAAAAAATTTGTTTAGTTTAGTTTCGTTTTTCGGGTCGGAAATTAAATTAGTTTCGGACTAAATTCGTTTATGAAAAAAAAAAAACTTTAAATATTACTTGACTTGCCCGGGATTTGAACCTGGGACCTTAGCAATGGCAAGCCTGTCCTTTAACCACTTAAGCATAGAAGCATTTGATATATATGAGTGCAATATGTAGCATTTGACAGCTGAGAATGTCAAATGGGCGGAGCAAGCCGTGACGATGGCTGGGATCCCCCTTTAAAATTCCTACCAGACCTAAAGGGTCTGGTATGAATTGGGGGGAAACCTCATGCTTTTTTCTTTTTTCATCTTCTGCAGACTGTAAAGAAAAAAAATTTTGCTGCAACAGAATTCGTCCAATAACGAATTTCGTTGCGTCAAAATGACATTACTGTCTAGAAATAGGCTCAGTTATCAGTTCAGTATATCCAAAGACAATTTTATTTATTTTGAACAGAGTAGTTAACACTGCTGTCATTTTTTTACATCTCTGTCTTGGGGAGATTTCCCTTCACTTCCTTACTTATCAGGAAGTAAGAGTATATCATGCTTTCTAAGTGAGGGAAATTCCCTCCTAGACAGTTGTCACAGGATCAATGCTCTTCCTCTTCAGGTGGCAATTTAAAGTTTGAATTTACCCTCAGATTCAGTGTAGGTTATCAGGACAATGACAGAAAGTGAATCTCCCTATCAGGCACTAGGACATCAAAAATGTTGCTCTAAGTTATACTTAGATGCTGACTTACTAAACTAGTTGACAGTTTGCATTCACTACATTGTAGCTGTCTTATCTTTCATTACCGAATCACATGCAGATGCAATATTCAAAAATTTGCTTTTTACCTTGACAGGTTTTCCTTTGCATGAAATAATATGTTAGAGTGTAATATGTGTGAGACAATGACCACAAATATTTTAGAGTTGCAGGACAGTATATATACAGCTTTGTTAGGCCCGACATTTGAAATTTACAGAAGAAGTAGGTTTTATCTTGAAATACTAAATGAGAGTGTATTATGGGTGAGACAATAGGCAAGAATATTTTAGGGTTGCAGGGTAGTAGTTAAACAGATTAAATATGTCAAAATTAAGGATGGAGGCAAGTGGCAGGTTTTATCTTAAAATACAAATTAAAGTGTATTATCCATGAGACAATAGGCAAGAATATTTTAGAATTGCAGGACAGTACATAAACAGCATGGTTACTCCGCAATATTTAATCAAGAGAAGACGTAGATTTTATCTTGAAATACAGATTAGAGTGTATAGAGTGTAGCTTCAAAAACATTGTACAGCATCTTCAGAGTGCCAGAGCACCAAAATAGACTGCAAACTTGGAAGCACAATACAGGATTTCCCCTGCAGGAAACGTTACAAATTCTGCAGCTGAAGCCAAGCTGCAGAAACATTGCACTGTATCTTTACAGTGCCAGAGCACCAGAATAGGCAGGAGAGGTGGCAGCAGCTGGTAATGGTGGCAGATATCAACATTTTTAGTTTTTGGCCTGATGACACTCTACATTTTCATCAGCAGCAGCAAACATAGGGGTCTATTCACGAAGCTGCCGAAGGATCTAGCCGTAGCTGCGGCTGATCCTTCGGCTAGCTTCGGCCCCAAGACCTCTTCGGTTCAGTAGAACTGAAGGGTTGCTGTATGGGCTATTCACTATAGGCCGTACAGCTCCCGAAGTCGGCCGAGTGGCTTAGTCGAGCCGAAGGCAAATGCTTCGGCTCGACTGAGCCGAGGTGAAATCCGAAGCTGGCCGAGCGGCCGGCCATTGGGCCGCCAACAGCCTGCTTCTGACAGCTGGGCGGAGCCAGTTGTGGTCTTACGGCGGGCTCTAGCCGCTTGCAGAGAGATCACCGTCCCTGGTTACCAGCTAACCAGGGACACTGATCTCCAGACAGCCCAACTCTCCCGGGTGCTCTGGGAGTCTCCCGCTCCCGGCCACCAAGATAGAAACACTGCTTTTTCTTTTTTATTCTGATATGGAGCAGAGGGGGACCTGCAGTTCTCCATCAGGTCCCCACTAGTGATTGACAGCAGCAGAGGGTGGGTGCAATAGCAAGTTTGCTATTGGCTATTGCAAATTGAAAATGCCAATAGGAATCTAGCAATGCATTCCTATGGTAAAAAATGTTTTTCCTTTTTTTTGACGGCAGCAGAACCGCCGGCCAATAGAAAACAGTTGGGCGGAGCTAGCTGTCACTGCTAGCTCTGCAGAATCGTTTGCTATTTTTTTTGTACTTTTTTTACTATTTTTCTGTTCTGCTCGGTCCCACAGAGGGACAGAGCAAGAACAGCCAAACCTATTCACTCACTGCTGTTCGGCATCTATAAGAATAGACCGAACAGCAGCGAGTAGCCTGCCGGAGGTTCGGCTTAGCCGATCCAGATGTTGGATCGGCTCAGCCGAACTCCTTCTGCACTTCGGGTCAGCCGAACATGCTGAGCATGTTCGGCCGACCCGAAGCCAGCCGATAAACGGCTGATTTCAGCCGATATACGGCAGCCATACTAGCCTGAAGTGAATAGCCGAACAGCGTTCGGCTCACTTTGCTTCAGGTCGGTCGTTCACTTAGCTCACACTAGTGAATAGACCCCATAGTTTTATACATTGTCAATCCATAACTTTCCTTTTCACAACAAAACTTTCTGCTGCATTAATGACCCTCTCGGACAGCATACTAGCTGCAGGATAAGCCAAAAGCTTAAGTGCATACTATGTGAGCTCCAACTAGACTAGAAGTTTAGGCATTTTACCCTTGTACAAGGGATCTAATAGGCTGACCATCCAATAGTGGTCCTACTTCACCACAAATTGGCTGCAGCAGAAGACCCCACATCATCAGTGTCACAAGTCGGTCTTAACAATCTCAACCCACCCATTACTATGCTTGGAGTTTGGGAGGGGTGACGTGTCCCCTTGAAGCCTGACCCATTTCCTCTTGCTCAACACCTCCACAAAAAAGGCAGTCCTAAAAAGGACTGTTGGGTCTCTGAACTGTGAAAATGGGAAGGGGTGTAGAAGACCAGAATATATAGCCCATCACACTGCAATCCACAGTAATTTAGCACTATATAGAACCATATAGCATGGAATATCAGACTATAGGGTCCTTGAATAGCAGGGCATTATGGGTCCTTGAAAATTTGGTCTGGCAAATGTCTCCATAAATTTCCTGCTAGTGTGGACCTTAAGTCCTGCAGGATTTACTGTGATCCACCCAAGCAGTAAACTTGAACCTTTTGCTAAAAAGGACACATTTGGCTTAGCAAGCTGGAAACCTTTTTGCTCAGACTAATTTGTATTAACAACTGTATTAACCACTTTCGGGCCACAAACGTCTATAGATGAAGTGGTTAAACCAAGAACTTGGTGTCGTAAAACAACTTATTGGTGTCGTTTTTAACGGCAGATTGCTGTTAATTTACAAGTGATCTGGTGTCTATACAGCCGCTGAATCGTGTGTACCATGCGGCTCCCTCCCCTCCCCACGGCCAACATTGGCTTCCCCGGGCACTGTTGTCTCCGTGTGGCGCAATGATCCCCGCAATGATCGGAGAGAGATTCAGTGGCTTCCAGCCACTGATCTCTCCTCCGATCACTGGACCCGGAAGTGATGTGCATTACATCACTTCCGGTGTCTCCAGCTCTTAGTGCCTCAAGTTCTTTGGGGTCCCTAGGTGACATTAGGGGTCTTTTACCACTATTTGCTGCACATTTGGATTTTACTTCTTTAATGTGATATTTAGGTCTCATATTCATAATACAGCAAGTGTTACAGACATGATGATTGATTTAAGATTCAACATTTTCTCATGGTGTGATATGAATTTTAGAAATGATTCACCATGGAATCTAAATAAAGACATGCAATGCTCAACCTCTTTCACGCTTTGCCATGTACTGTACATTTCATAAAGTTGGTATGTTTAGGGGATATGTGGGGTGCCCTAGTGATGCATATAAGGCGTTCCCAGTAATGTCACAGGTATGCTCTGGCTACTTATGATACTTTCTGCACTTGATCACTTTTAGTTTAAATAGTTTTCAGGTTTTCTGAACCTGTCACGGAAGAAATAAGGTATTGTTGGCCTCTTTTAATTTTTTTGTTTTGGTCTCTATAGTTCAAAACGTATGCGTCACATATCTAGAACAAGCTTGCAATACGTGAAAGTGATCAGAAACTGCTAAAGCCAAAGCCTCAACCTGACAGCTAGGTAAATAGCATTCTCAGAAGGAGAGGTCAGCAATGTCTCATGACAGGTTTGTTGTTTTACTTAAACTTACCCATTTTCTATGAACCTATATCAACTGCTTCGGAGTATGAAGTAAGAAGTGCTTTAAATTAGACAGCACCATTTTTTTCATTTGGAACAGAGTAGGGAAAGGTTAAAAAAAAATATCCTGTCATCTGTCTGCCATCCCATTGTACAGATTTTCATTCGCTAGTTGTCCTGTATACCAAACTAGACGTAAGAGAATATCTTTCTTAGCTGAGGGAAATGCCGTATTAAAACAATTGACAATTGTCACCAAAGCAACTGTACCCTTTGAAGAGCTTCTTATTTTCAAATTTTTGCATGTTCCCTCACTTTCAGTCAGGACAAATAGAGAGGGCAAACCTCCCTAATATGGATACAGGCAGCAACCATTTTCCTTAGTTTATTATACATTCTATGGCCTCCAAACTTCTACTGCCAGGACCGAATCCTTGGTCATTCACAGCTCCATCACTTTCTGGTAGTATCAAACCTTTTCCTGCCTCTGCTTGCCTCCAGTACATTCGTATTGATCAGTGCAGCAGCCCATCATAGTTATGGGCCAATAAGCATGTGTGAGGGCAGGACAGCAATGCGAGCTTTGACATTACCAGGTGTTGTTCCAAATTACAATCTTTCTGACAGAGTGAATATCATAAATTGCCCTAATCAAATGTTCTGTCACTAATACATAGATTGAAAAGCCTTGAATTATTCCATTATGTAATCCCTAATAATCCTTTGTTAGAGAGTAGCGGTGCAGGTGTGAGGTTTTACCCAGGACATAAGGTTGTCTGACAATGTCCTGCTTTTGGAAACACCAAAGAGCTATTAAAGAAAATGGAATTTAGTTACAGTGTTACCTCGGTTCATGAATGCTTCTGTTCATGAACACTTCAGTTCGTGAACAGGAAGTTCAGAAAAATTTTGCTTCCGTTCGAAAAACTCCACATTGGGTGACGAACACAACCACAGCCATCTTCCCTGCTCTGACACTGGTCATGGCTTCCTCTAGTTGAGATCACGGTCTGATCACAGTTTGATTCGGTTTGCAATCAATTCACTTCGTGGAACGAACTAAGTTCATGAACCGAGATACCACTGTATATCTAAACTGTAGTTACATTATGTTTTTGGAATTATTATTATTAAAATAATATTACAAAATTATTTTAGAAATAACCTTTTTAATTAAAAAGCATTATTTGCAAACACAATTTTGATTAATAGTAACAATGAAAAGAAACTCTTAATGCTTGAAATAAAAACAAATTTCAGTTTCTAAGAATACATTTAAAGAAGAGTATTTTTTCTTTTTTTAACTTTATTACAATAAATTACAACATATTTAATGAACATAAATACAAAATAAAGATCGATACACAAACTACTACTTTTTAAACACCCACACTTTTTTTTTAGACAAATTATGTGCAACTACCAGTAGGTGGCAGTAAAACACTTTAAAATCACAAGAAAACTAATATCAGCTCTCATGGTCTCTTTCTATCTTGGAAAGGCTGCATATGACAGTTTTGGGTTTCATAACCTTTTTGATTTCAGTCTTTTTATAGTGACTTATAACATTCTATTTTTAGTACGTGTCATGTTTATTTAGAAGAACATGCAGATTCCATAGTGTTTTAAAAAAATATTTTGTGCCAATTTTGTTCTAATTTATTTATGGTTAAAGTTAAAAAGGTTAAGCAAATATTTCAGAAAATGTTTATATTGTAATTCAATAATTATCTAAAAAGGTAACTAATTAAAAACTGATTATATATATATATACACACTGTGGGGTATAGCTCAAATGGGGATCACCTTCCCTGGGAAAAAAAAGGTAGTCCAGGCAGCAAAGTCCTTCTTTTATATGACTTGCAGTCAGTTTTTATTTAAAAGGTTGCATTAAAACAAAGTAAAACAGAAAACAAATCCTTGCCTTTCAGGCTCTGACTAAACAGGCAGGTTTCCTCTCTACCAGGTGGTGAGCTTATATATTTACTAAACTGTAAGCGTTTATAGTTGTTGCAATCTTTCAACACAGCCATAAATGACTGCATTTGGATTTTAAATATATATCCAGGTCCAAGGCTTTGAGTATGCAGAAAACATGTAAGTTTTAGAAAAACTGCAAATCACGTAGACCCCATTCACACTATGGTTTGCACTAATGCATGTGCAGTTAACCATTTTTTTGTGGTGCATTACCCTCTATTATAATAGTGTTTTGAGGTGCCAGTAAAAATAAATGACACAACAATGCATCGTGGTTCATGTGTTACTGTTACATGCCTGACAACAATACAACAGTGTGAAGAAGGCCTTATAGTAAACATACGGGTTCACCATAGCTTGTGGACCCAATTCTTCAAATATGCATCTAGAGGTGCATACTCGCATGCTTAGATTATCATTAGAGCACCTCAAGGTAACTATAACTGGGGCCCTCTATCATTGAAACCACAGCTATCAAGGTTTTGGAGATTTTTTTTCTTAAAAAGCCCAATTAATGCAGGGCAGCTGGTAAGCCACTACTAAGTTGTACTGATTTATTAAAGGGTTAGAGACTGCTCTCAGAACAAAACAAATAAAGTTGCGCTGGGTTCAATCTAAACACCAAATCACGTGTGAGGAAAACTAATCAAAAACAGCATTTTTTTGTATAATTGAATTAATTGAACACAGCTTCATCTAAGTTAAGTGATGATTCACTACACTGTGAACTGTCTGTAATCCTTTGGTAAATCAATCCCAATAACTCAATATGAATAATTTAATCTAGTACTGCGGGAGTATGTATCATGAGAAATTCGGTTGCAAAGAAACATTGCAACAACAGTAGTTCCAGACTGACATATGCAGCTGAACAAAGATGAACACAGACAAACATAAACCAGCACTTATTAATCCAGTTATGTCCTAATTAATAAAAATAAACCATTTTTTATAGCATACTGGGTTAATGTTTTTGGAAGGGTATGTTAAAGTGACCCTGCCAGGGGGTTGAAAAATTCCAAAGGCAGCATCCTGTGAAGAAATAAGCACTATACTTACTTTACTTTGGAAGGTCAAATAAACGTTATTCTATTGCAAAGCTCCAGACACTGATCCTATTATACACTTCCAAGTGTGTGTGGAATAGCATGTCCCCTGCTGGTCACTGTCCTCTGGATGACTCTGCATCCCTATTATGTCCTGCAGTGACCACTGCAGGGAGAACCACAGCAACCAATGGGGAGACCTGTTACTCGACAAGCCCAAGCAGTGGAGCAGTACCAGCGCCAGGAGCTCTGCAATAAAGTAGTTTCTGTAAACCATCCAACTGACAGATAAGCATTAAGCTGTTTTCTTCCACCCTAACAGGGTTGGTCTAAGGTCATATGCATTGTTATCAACAGGGTCTCCATGTTCAGTTTTTGCTTGCTATGGAAAAATAAGCCCAATAGACAACAACACTAAAAATTGCACTTGAAAAATATATACAAAAAGAGAGAAAAAACAATCAGTGGATTCAAATCTGGGGACTAATTTCTAGTGCTCATATTATTGTATCAGCGTAATGAAAATCTATCTATACCTTTTTTTAGTCTAGACACTGGACAAAAAATGTTTACCCAGAGTTCTTCTTTAATCCGTTAATGATGCTGTTATACTACCTATATCTTTGCCATATTTTTATCCCTGCATGTTTTGCAGTCAAATTTGAGAAAACCCCCTCTATGTGTTCATTATGTGTTCTTGTTCATGCAACATACTGAAAAATAACTTTTAAAAAATTCTTACCTTTTTAGATGTTTTGTTAAATCAAGCAAGATGACTGATTACAGGTTTTTATTAGCCCCTTCACACTGGTCTGTCCTAATGGAAAGGCTTGGGACTGAAGTTTGAGGATTGTGTTTATCTGATAAGCTTCTTTAACCACTTGCTGACCAGAGCAATTTCTTGATATTTGCACACACATGATAAAATCTTAATTTTTGGCAAGAATGTTTATCAAACCAGTATTTTTAGGATAAAATACACTAAAATGAATTTTAGTGCACAGAAATAGAATATAATATCCAATTTTTTTGAAAAATATAAAATACAATGTCATGCCGGGCAAATAGATATCAAACATGTCAAGCCTTAAAATTGTGGGCGTCCGTGAAACTGCATAAAACTACAATACCCCAAATTTCCCATAGGCGATGCTTTAAAACGTTTACTGCTCATCAGTTTAGTGCTACCAGTGATTGATGGCCCTAAAATTATTGCTCTCACTCCGACGTTTGTGACGATATGTAACATATGTGGCACAATTTTTGTTCGTGCACATGGGGGTGGGATTTTTATTTTGCATTATATATTTTTTCTTTTACCTTCATTTTTTTTTTACACTCAAATCTATTGCCATTACATAGGGGGATAAGAAGCCCCCTATGTAATAGCAAATATAATGTGACAGGTCCTCTTTATGGAGTCTAATGTTATCTAGGGGCCCCAAAGAAGCTGAGAAAACAGAGATCTGCTTCCCTTAGCTTCATTTCCTGGCTCTAAGAGCTGGAGAATGTGCATAGTGACACCAGACGTGATGTAATAAACATCACTTCCGGGTCCAGTGATTGGTGGAGAGATCAGCAGCTGGAAACAGGGGAAAGCGGAGCTTGGGGGAAGCAGCCGGTGACAGGGGGGGCACACAGCGCTGTACCATACAATTGATCCAACAGCTGTACAGCTGTCGGATTGCTTGTATTTAAACAATAATCGCCCGCTGTATAAAATAATACCAAGAACGCAGCAGCAGCCTTGTTCTTGGTATAACCGCTTCAGAACAGAAGGTTTTTTACAGTGGGCGGTCCTAAAGCGATTACCATACAATGGGCTAGCCAGCACAGCACAGCCTCACTTCTCACAACCCCCCTAACATTTCAAATACATAGAAAAAAGAAGATATTTTAACCCTTAAAACCCTAACCCAAGTAAAAACAACTTAAACAACTTAAGAAGTAATATTTTTACTTTTTTTTAGCCTATGCTATGTGAATCAGAACATGTAACAAATATAAAATAGGTGTTATTCCAATTTGGCTGCAAAAGCTTATATCTAGGAATTCCATTCACTTCCCTTTAATCCCCACCCCCTCTAACTAATCAATAAGTCACAAAGGGGGGTGCGGCCCACACCCAGTTGACACCATTGCAGGGGTGACACCAAAATGACTGTAAGTCATTTTGATCTCACCCCCTCTAAAAAGTCGGGCACTTGGTCATGGACCGAGAGCCCAACAGTGTCAGGAGAGAGGTGGGGGACCCGGCGGCATACCTCATCCCGCCGGGTGAACATCCACTCCTCTCTCTGCCGGCGTCCATCACAAAGATAGCTGCCGGCATGCATCAATCAGATGGCCGTGCAGGCGCGGTTAAATCATCATGCACGCGTGAGGTGACATCATGTGCACGTACAATGACAACACAGCGGGGTGTTAATATATATTAAAGGTCTCTTTTACTTAGCTGAATCTGTGATGCACTTGGTCCCAAGACTTCTCTCTTCTGGACTGCAAATAGGGAAGGTCCTTCTTTAGGTTCCCAGGTAACTGCCTGAATGACATGGACAACGGATCTCACTGCCAGAAGAGACCCCACAGGGTTTAGTTTTTTTATTGGGAGCTGGGTAGGAGCAGGGTGTGAGGAAGAAATGGGGGGCAGTTAAAAGTTGCCTGGAGATGGATTCCAGTGTGAGTTAAAAGTTGCTTACAAAATACTATTTTACACAAGAATATATTGAACTGTAGATGATGTACATGTTTCCTTTTTTCAATGTTATTTTTCTAGTATTTCAAACACCATACTACAAAATTCAGCAACCATGCAAATTATATGAAATATTTTAATCATTTTTTTATCAATTTGCTTATATAATGTTTCTTAATAGCAGATATCTCCAACTGCATGGGCAGAACACTAGAGAGCTACTTTATAAGGTTTTTGCATTATTCATGGGTATTGCTGCCGGATATCTGATAAAGTAATGTATGACAGCATTAGGTACACGTTAAAGGTAAAACATATTTTTACAACCACAATTTCCTTAATCAGAATTTTGCTTATTATTTTTTTTTACCATATGGCAATTTCAATTTTCAGATCACAACTTGCTATTTGGTATCAGCAGGTCCCTAAAATGTGACCTTGGTTCTTTTAAGGTTTGCAGGTATACATTTGGAGTTGAGCAGAGCAATTGTGCTGCAAAATGGAAAGACTCCTTTGGGCATTGGCACATATTTAATCTTTCTTCATTTACCTATTTATTGTTGTTTCAGATATACCATATAGTTTACATATTGGGATTAACCCCTTTATTTTTCAGTGATCTAGTATGTTGTCCTTTTATGTAGTTGGTCTTTCTTTAGTTTTGCTTTATCCTTGATGGTCTTTTTTAATCACATATGTAGTCACTTCTACAAATTTTAAGAACTTATTGCTACTCAACAATTGTCTATATTGCTGCTTCAGAGTTCATCAAATAACCTTGTGCTATCCAAATGATGGTAAGAGATTTTGCTAGTCTTTATTCCCCTACAGGGATCTCAGTGCTTCATACCTTACCCTGTGAGTACAATGACATGATTCTAATGCTCGTGAATTTCTTACAGTTGGATGGTTATCTCTGCATCATTTCTTTGTCACCATGTACCTTCAAGGTGTTTAACCTTTCTTCTTTTAACTGCTACTCAAGACACTATAGAGTTGATTTACTGCAAAGGCTGTTTACTTTGCAAGATAATTTCCTTTAGCTTAAATAATGATGTGAAGCTCTGTTGACGATCATCATTCCTATGCCAGTTTTGGTCCCATGTTAATAATTGTATGGTCTTAGAAATATTTTTTTTTTATAGTGGACCATCCATTTTAAAAGTATGTCTTCTCTAGGAAAAGCCCCCCCCCCCCAACGTCAAATCACCTGCAAACTAGATTTAGAAATAAAGCCTTTGGTAAAAGAACAACATTGTGCCTCAAGGCTGCTTCCTGGGATAGCCAGGCACTTAAAAAACCCCTGAGAATACAACCCCTACAATAGGCTGGAGTACATTCCAATGACATTTTCGAGGATTAGGGTTTTTATGAAAGTCCCACTTTAAATAGTGACCACAGTGTAATTGTGTATCAGCACAACATCAATTAGCTTCCTCTGGGATTGCTTGCGACAGGGCAATTTATAGTCAGGACATTGTGGGAGTTGTTTTCCCAGAATACAAAGCGCCCAAAATAAGACCTTTATATCAGTATCACCAGCTGCTGCTTTCATGAAAGTTAGCAATTAAATAATAATTTTCCAATGAGGTTTTAGTGGTTGGGCTTACATCTACTTTAACAAACTATGCTTGAGCTGTTTGAATTGCAGTGGTGAGGTCTATTTTCTTATGTGTTCTGCCTTTGTGCACAGATCTGTACACACCTTAGATACCTTTTTCTATTAATTGGAGTATTTTCCTTTTTTCAGAATATAAATTGTAGCTTGGGGTAATTACAGTGCACCAGGCAGTTGTTGATAAGAGTATGTGCAAGAGTTTTTTTCCACAGCATACTCTTGCATCACATTAAAAAACCATAATAATGTAAAAACACTGTGCACCCAAATTATCCTACGCCCTCACCCGATTGGCACCACGTACCCCTGCCATATACTCATATATTGTAAAAACAATGTTTGGCTTTCTTAATTAAACATATTAGACATACATAAAATAAATGTACTGATGTTATCAGTAACATCTGCACTGGGTGTTTAATAGTCTTCTGTGATTTAGGTCTGATTTATTTTATTAAAGTCGACAATTGGTTCTCAAAACTCCCCCACTGTACTTAAGGCCCTCTCTGACATGCAACAGGGTACTTTAGTGCCTCAAGCTCATATTGGGCCACTTCCAACCAGTGGTACATCCTTGACATCCAGTGGTCCAAGCATGTAATTGCTTGTACAATTTTAGCTACAGCCTTGCCATACCTTGCCATGTTTGCTTGACTATGGAAGGGAAGGCCATCATATAAATAAATAAATAAATTACATTAAAAATAGTGATGGCAGGTGGGAAAATGTTAATGTGCCCAAGCGATAAACAAGAGAACAGGGGCTGTTTTCACCAGGTGATATAGAACCAGCTGCAGTGCCAAGCTTGCGTAAAAGAGTTGGTCATGTGGGGGTTTGGGGGACAGTTTTTCTTCCACTCCAGCAAAAAACAGAGATTGGAAAGTTTGTTACTAGTGGTTCGCTTCAAAGCTTTACTCTGGGGAAGGGTAGGACCATATGCCTATGGTCAGCCAATGACCATATGATTGTACGCTTAATTTTTGCTGCTGCCTGCATTTCCCCTCTTTGTATTGTATAGGAGCTGGGAATATATTACTGTGGGGGGGTGCAAGCCAGGAACTTTACAATAAATATGGTACCAGTTGAGAAACCCATACCAAGATTGTTATCTTGTGAGTAGATCATAATAAGCAGTACCTCTACCTTTACATAATTAAAAAGAGTTATACGGAACATAAGCATGTAAGTGGCATATGTGAAGAATTTGTTTTAAAAAGTTTTAAAAAGTTAGAACAAGAAAGGAAGAACGGTGCCTTCTCCTCGTATAATACCTTTTACTAGTCCATAATAAAAACAGAATGAAAAAATACTCACAAATGGTGTCTTTAGCAGAGCATTTCTAAAAAACCCGAAGGTAATCGGCATACTGTAGCAATGAACAACCGAAGAGTGGGCCAGAATTGTTTTCTTGCTGGCGCGTTTCTAGGGCTAAACCCAGAGCAAGTTTAGACTGACTGGCTAGATTCCATCATATATGTACTTAAGTCACACTGGAACCCACACATTGGCTTGTGCACAGAAACCCACCCCCAACATGACCATTCCTTGGTTCACATGATATAAAGGATGTGTTTTGTAGGAAGCTCACTCAGGTACCTGATATGTGTCCATTGTTTGAGTTGCCTTGTTATTCAGTCTCCGTAACTTGTAAAATCTTCCGGTGTCCGATCGAAAGTTCGAACATATCGAGTTCTGCGACCACCTGACTTCCAGCTTCGTTAGAACTAAGAGGTTTGCCCAAGAAAGTTTTTCTGCATGAGTGCCAGCCAAGGCATTGCCCCATACACATACACCACAGCAATGAAGTAATAAAATGAACTAGGATGACAGTAATCCAGCACGTTATTAATCTGAGTTGCCCCACTCAAGCGGCTGTCATATTGAATGTGGCACCTGAGATTAATAATGTGCTGGAATACTGTGATCCTAGATCATTTTATTACATAATTGCTGTGGTGTATGTGTATAGGGCAATGCCTTGGCTGGCGCTCGTGCAGAACAACTTTCTTGGGCAAACCTCTTAGTTCTAACAAAACCGGAAGTCAAGAGGTCGCAGAACTCGATAAGTTCGAATTTTCGATCGAACACCGGCGGGGACACAGGACTTGAGCGTCTCCGTGAAGCGGAAGTGACGTCACGTCAAGCAAAGTAATCCGGAAGGCAAGAGACAGATGATCCAAACATCTCCGTTGCCTGGAAACACAAGGAGCAAAGCATGAAATTAAGTGAGGAGAGGGAAGCACACACAAATAATCTGCAGGCAACAGTCGGAGACTCTATACATAGATACTATAACGTCTCAGCAATCAGATGCCATAGAAAAATGTATGTATACAGAACTCCATTGCAGTGTCACTAAAAGGCGGCATGAAGTGGTGGGTGGGTTTTAAAAGTTTTCGTAGTGGAATAAAATGTGTAAATCCAGCATGTTTCTTTTAAAAAAATTTTGTCAAATATTTTTGTAGCATAGAACAGTCACTTATAGACTAGCAGTCACACATAGATGTTTGGCATTTTTAGGTATAGTCTAAATAGGCATTGTAAATCTGTTTTATTTCAGTTAATAATTTATAAATTGTTAACATGACATGATAGACAGTTATATACAGTCAGTCAGTTTGTGATGTAGACTTGGCGGAAACAGTGAGAGATCACAAATTCTTCCCAGGAAGGAAAGCTGCTTGCATGTTCCCACTATACAGTACTTTTGCTTAAAAATTCTATATTTACAGGCAGTTAGGCATACAGTCAGTATTGTAGAATTAAAGAAGATAGGGAGATAGCACACAGTGTTTACAGGGAGAGAAAGTTGCTGGCATACTACAACTATACTGTACTTATGGTTAAAACGGTTGTGTTTACAATCAGTCATATACACAGTCTGCCAGTGTGTGTTGAAGACTTGGAGCAGATAGAAAGATATTAAACAGTCTTTTCAGGGAGAGAATGTTGCTGGCATGTTACTATATAGTACTGCTGCTTAAAACTATTATATTTATAGCCAGTCATATAAACAGTCAGTCAGAGTGTATTGTACACTTTCAGGTAGGGAAAGATCACACAGTCTTAGCACAGATAAATATTTGCTGCTATACTATACAAATCTGCTGAAAAGTGTTATACCCAGTGCTTTATAGTGGCATAGTTTAGTGAACTGCAGTGTGGTTGGCTAGAATACGTGTACCCCCCCTCCCACTCGTGTGTTCACAGTGCATAGACCCAACTGTATTTTTGTTTGTCTGCTGCTGTTTTGTTTTTGTTGCTGCCATATAGGTCCATGCATCATCTCCTTCTTAGGGATACTGGTATCCCTGGATATTACGGTCCCTCAAGAAATTGTCCAAACGTTTCTTGAACAAATCTACACTCTTGCCTGAAATCACTGCCGATGGCAGTGAGTTCCAGACCTTAACCGCTCTTACTGTAAAGAACCCTCTTCACCCATTGTGCTGGAATTTTTTCTCCACCAACTTTAGGTGGTGGCCTCTAGTCTTTGTAATGGAGTTAATCTCAAACAGTTTGTTGCCAGTGTTGCTGTCACCATTGAACATCTTGTACATGAAAATCATATCCCCCCCATAGTCTCCTTAATTCCAGCGTAAACATGTTTAAGGTCAGAAGCCTTGTCTCATAGCTCTGGTCCTCCATTCCCCTAATTAGTTTTGTTGCCCTCCGCTGGACTCTCTCCAGTTCAAGGACATCCCTTCTCAGTACCGGCGACCAAAACTGGACCGCGTACTCCAGATGTGACCGAACCAACGATCTATATAGAGGCACAATTATAGACTTGTCCCTATTTAGCCATATCGGTTTAGTCTTTGATCTTTTGTTACCCAATGGTATACACTTTGAAATGGCAATATGTAATGTGTTCCTGAAGCAGTCTCACATTTGGTTTGAGTTTAGGTTGTGAAATGAGTTATCCCATTTTATTTCCCCCACTAGTTTGCGCAACTTATCGAAGTTTGCCCTTCTGAAATTAAGGGTTCTTGTCCATCCCGCCCTCTTTCCTTTCCTGTATTTAATATTGAAAGTAATCACATTGTAATCACTACTACCCAGTGTCTCCCCAATTACAATATCCTCGATTAATTCCCCATTATTAGTAATTATTAAATCTAGGATTGCATTTTTCCTAGTCGGAACCTCCACCATCTGTTCCATGAAATTGTCTCGCAACAAGTTCAGAAATCGGCCCGACTTTGTCGATCCTGAGGTGCCATTAGCCCAATTAATGTCCGGGTAATTGAAGTCGCCCATCACGACTACATTGCCCTCCCTCCCAGCTATTTCTATTTGGGAGTGTAGATTTGCTTCCCCCTCCTCCCCTATATTCGGAGGCTTATAGCAAATACCCACAATAAGTTTACGGCTAGGGTCCACCATATCGAGCTCTAGCCATAAGGTCTCCACATCTTCTCCACTGTTTGATGTGATATCGTCCCTTATATGCATATTTAGATAGTTTTTAACGTAAATGCAAACCCCCCCCCCTTCTCCCACATCTGTCCCTCCTGAATAGGTTATACCCCTCTATATTAGTAGCCCAATCATGTGTGCCGTCTAGCCAGGTCTCCGATATACCCACTATATCGAAGTCCTCTTCGAGTATCATAATTTCAAGCTCTTCTAATTTATTTACTAGACTTCTAGCGTTGGTGTACATACATTTAATTCCTGTCTTGTTATGGGACAAAAGTTTATATCCTACTTGTTCCCCACTAGTTTTATTGTTTGGCCTTGATGTTGGTTGTTTGTTTCTTATTTTATTCACTTCTGACAACTTATTTGCTACATTGACTGTTTCTGCTATTTTAACCTCGGTGATTACTTTAGCTGTGTTGACTGGAGTGAGCCCACTATCTATTCCTCTATTACTTCTTTCTGTATTATTATTTTTTTTATCTAAGAAGAATTTATCTCCATTTGATTTAAGTAATTTTATTTTTAAGCCCACCCCCCCATTTCCTAGTTTAAAAGCTCCTCCAGTCTTTCTACCATTTTCCCCCCCCAGAAATGCTGCACCTCCCCCATTAAGGTGCAGCCCGTCTCTGCTGTAGAGGCGGTAGCCGACTGCGAAGTCAGCCCATTTCTCCAGGAAACCAAATCCCTCCTTCTGACACCTGCTCCAGAGCCACTTGTTAAGCTCCCTCAACTCGCGCTGTCTGTCCGGAGTGGCTCTTGGCACCGGTAGTATCTCTGAGAAAACTACCGTGGAGGTACTTTCCTTCATCCTAGCACCTAGGTCTCTGAACTCCCTTTTTAGGACACTCCAGTTTCCTCCTATTTTGTCATTGGTGCCGATGTGCACTATGACAACGGGGTCGTGCCCAACCTCATCCAGTAATCTGTCAATGGGTCTGGTATGCCTTTTAGGAGGAACCCTACGCTTTAAAAAAATGTCCTGCCTAGCATTCCTATCAGACCTAAAGGGTCTGGTATTGTTTGGGAGGGGGAACTGCACACTTTAGACATGTCAGTTTTGCTTCAGCAGGTTCTATACATCCTACAGATTTGCCACTTCACAGGCAGGTTAAGGGGACCCCCCAGGCATGATATTTGAAGGAATTTTTCATTTTTATTCTTACCCTTTAACCTCCTTGGCGGTATTCCCGAGTGTGGCACAGGGTTCATTTTCATTACCAAAAGCGGTAACCCCGAGCCACACTTACCTTGTCCACGATCCCCACTGTATCCTCTGGTGGATGCCTGCATCCATCTTCCAGCTTCCTTCCCTTGCGAGCATACGTGTTGCAGGGGGGTGGAACCGGCGGCAAATGCAGACATAAAAAAAAAATAGAGACAAAAATGGAAAAGAAAAATGAAAAGGGAGGTTAAGTGATGTTAAAATCACTGTTCCTTTAAAAATGTTTTTTTGTTTTGTTTTTTCATTGATTACTGTCCCCCGGAGCAGTACCCGGACCCCCATACACCTTTTATGGCCAATAACTTGCATATAAGGGGCCAATCATTTTTGAAAGTTCGACCCCCATTGACTTGCATTGGGTTCAAGTTCGTATTCGAACGTTTCGGCCGTTCGGGTGTTTTCCAATACAAACCAAATACGGGGGTGTTCGGCCCATCACTAGTGCCTATGCCCCTGGGATTTTTGGGCTCGGTTAGTTGAGTAAGGCTTATCCTATGTTTAGAAGTGGTCTTTATAAATTTAAAAATGTAAAAGAGATGGGAAAACATTTGTTGGATAGGTATTAGGATTGTCTGAAAGATATATAAGTGAGGTAAAATAATAATTTTAAATAACACTGCCTGTCCAAACCACGATAAAGGTTTGTGAGTCCAGCTTTTTTAGATCTATACAATCTGAAAAAGCAAAGGTCTGAAAAATTTGTGGACAAAGGAATATCTAGGTATCCAATTACTGGTTTTCCTCAAGTAATGGAAAAGCAAATTTGAGAATGTTTGTAAGGTCTAGTGGAAGGGTAAAATTAATCATAATTAGGTTTAGGTCATTACGTTTCAGATTAGAAATGTGGCTGAATAAATCAACGATTTTAGCCAGATTAGGCAGGAATATCAGGGGATGGGATATGCAATGTGCTATAACGTGGTATTCTCTGCTTCCTACATCAACCCTGTGAATTGATTCATTTTGGTTGATTCTTCTAATTAAAGGTTTCAGTGTGTTTTGGGACTGTGTAGAACCCTGGCTGATAGCATTCTGAATAAGAAACAGATGGAAAGAGGTATTGTTTACTCTGTGCCATTGGGTGAGTATAAGGAGATTTGATCCAAGAGATCATATTAGGCTACAATCCAATGTGTGTTAAGGTGGCCCAGATGTAATCCTATGAAACTCTGTTGAAAGCCTTCTCTGCATCTGTGGAAAATAGAAGGCACTCTATCCCGATGCTGCTGCCTTAAGTGGAACAAAATGGTGGCTTTTCTTTTATTATCATGTGTTTCACATTCTGTCATGAAGCCAACTTGGTCTAGTTCTATGAGTTTTGGGAGATGTCTAATGATATGGTTGGCCAGCATCTTCACCATTAGTTTCAGATCAATATTTAGTAAATATATTGGTCTGTTGTTTGGAAATAATAGTTGACCTTTGCCATCCTTTGGGATAACAGAATACGAGGAGGGGGCAGAGAGACATGGGCTAGGTTGTTTAATGCTTTGGAAGGATGAGTTGTTAAAAGAGGTAATTTTTTTTGTTGGCTTGTGAACCCATTCAGGCCTGGACATTTTTCTGGTTTTATATGGGAAAGGGATACGTTTCATTTGTCCTCCAAGAACGAAGATTCTAAAACATTTCTAATACATTTGAATCATAATCTAAGTTAGGGAGGTTTCCTTTCATAAGGAAATCTTTAATGGTAAGAGTTCTATTGCCTGGAGTTTCAGGAGGTCTATCTAGGCTGTAGATTATATAGTTGAGAGTAGTACATGTTTAATTGGCTGTCAATGGCCTCTGGAGAGAGGTAGATGTAACCAGTGTTTTCTTATTTGCCATGAAATTGAATGTAGAGAGTTTAAGGGTCCTGGCTTAAAACTTGCTCAGAGGTTCTGATGAATGTGGTGTGGCCCCAGAAACACATTAACCCAGGCATATTTGTTTCATCAGATATCGCAGTCTCCCTGACTGATGTGGGGCAGCGACCTGTAGAACTTCTGCATGCACATTTCTTCAGTGGAGTGGTCAACTCTGGCGCTATTGGTTTTTAATTGTCGTGAGGTTCATTTTTATATAATCGATAGTATACAAAATATATTAAAATATATAATTTCTATTTTTTAGATTTATGTTTATTTTGTTACACTTTTCACTATTTTTTAAAACATTTTTTTAAATTTGTATTATTTATTTAATTATATCAAGCAGTCATTGTGAATGCATCTCACTATTACTGCTTGATAACCTTAGTGACAATGATCCTGCAGCATTTTAGGGTCAGATGTCACTAAAGACTTCTGATCATCCCCACAATGATCAGAAGCCTGCAACATTGTTTCAGCAAAAGAAACATGCAGCTAAATGTTTCTATTGCTGAAACTTTAGAAAAAAAAGCAGGCATACATCGGGATTTCCTATTCCTGGTCTATACCAGCTGTCAAAGAGTGACGGCAAGGCTGTAAATACCGCTCTGTTCCTACCAGAGCGGTAAGAGCTCTGCGGTTATCAGCATTACAGCCCCAAATAGCTGATCACGTATAGTGTTAGTGAACGGTCATTTGGGCACTTAGTGGAAGGGACGTACAGTGTACGTCCCCTGTCATTAAGGGGTTAATATTCTTATATTGTAAATATTGTAATACTTTATCTTTATTGAATGACAAAGAAGATATAAAGTCATATACATGTTACGTAACATTAAAGATCTTGTATTAGTTTTGATTTAAACTTGTAAAGGGTATGTTTTTAATAATACACACAGGTGTACATATAAAAAATCCCTCTGTACTTCTACTGCACAATATTTGTTTGTGCTCAATATTTCTAAAACAAACAAAACATCTGCAACATAATGGTTTCCCCAAAACAAACAGGCAACTTCTGTACCTTTTAGTCTTTAGCAGCCTTTTCACCCACCAGCAGACTTGCACAGAGAGAGTGAGAGCGAAAGCCCGGTGCATCAGTCAGCTCACATAAAAGCTTTTTCTCATAAAAAAATAAAAAAAATAAAAAGACTTGTGGATGGCCGGATGTGTTGTAAGATGGCTGCTTCAGCCTTCACAGATTCTCAGCCGCTCAAGCCAACAAATCAAAATAGAGATTTCTCTCCCCCAGGTCAGCAATGGGTACCCAAACACAGCAGTAATGCACCAGCAACCACAGAAGAGGTACTTTGCAAGCTTACTCTGCCTGAGACAGAACAAACTGCTTACCAAGATGGAGGTGGCCTCATCAGTTGCAGCAGCTCTCCTATCCCTTCACACTCCTGAGTGATGCACACTGGGGAGAGACAAGAGGCACAAGCTCTACGGGCTGCTGCACGCAAAGGGCCTGCCATGACTTCCCCAATGACCTCTCCCAGCTGCAAGAGCCTTGTAAGTAAAAAAAAAAACAGCACACACCAGACAGATGGACTGCTCAGATTCCTCTCACACCATCCACAGAACACTCACTACTCTCCTACCCTGTTGCGTCTGATGCCACATGCCTGATGCCTCCTTAACCCCTTCATGCCTGAGCTTGTTTTTAGTTTCTGTTTGTAAATGACTGACACACTTTTGACATTTTTGCTGTGTGATTCTTCCACATCAGTAATATAATTTCTTACAAAGTACACTCACACATATTATATATTGTTTTTTAGAGGACAGATAGGGCTATATATTTATATCACATATGTGTGTCTAATGCCTCACTTAGGACAAATAAAATATAAAAAAAGAGGAAAAAAAACATTAAAAATAAATCTTTTTTCCCAGTTTTGATTTGTAGTATTTTTTTTTACAAAACCAGCACAGATGTTACTATGCCCCAAATATTCTTTAAAACAGGATTTACCTTATATTATTACACATATGGAAGGTCAAATCGGTCAGCTGGGAGGCTGCACAGATCACATAGAGAGAAAGATGGGGAAAATCAGCACAGCCCATAATGAGCTTGGGTATTTTCACACAGAACAATTGGATGACCTTAAATGGCTGAAAATCAAGATCATAGGCCTAGATGTTAGATCCAGCAGAAATCAGTTTAATGGAATAAACTGGTGCACCATATTAGTCAAATGTTCAAACCCCTGTTCCCACTTCACAGTATTTTATTATAGACAGAGCACAGTTGATTTCAAAGCTTAAATACTTGCCAGACAATGTAACTAGGGATATCATGGAGCTCACATTTACCATATTAAATAATAGCCTATGACAATAGAAAGGAAAGCGAGCTCACTTGCAGACCCCTACACTTCTGTGATCTTATTTGCAGATGAGAATTCCCCCCAAAATTGATTGTTGCATCCAGTAAGGTGCAGTGGCAAGGTAATGGAATTACTATGTTTGTAGGGTATGCCAACTGCAAAAGCACCTCCTTCTGCATAGTCAGCTCTTCACCTTCATGTTACCCACGACTGTTCAATCCTGTACCTTAATTTTAGGTTGTGCACAGTAACCCACCAGACAAGAGAGTCTGCATAAAGAAGCTGGATTTGGATTTCTAAATGCAATTATAGAGTGTGCTGCTATAAAACCCTGCTCTATCTCCAGTTAAAACAAAAAAAGGTTGTGTGCAAAGTTTAACTTTAATACACTTTTTTCACCCCAGTGCATGTATTATAGTCATGCTATTTTAATTTAGCAGGTATGTAAGCATACTAATAAGCAGAACATAATTGTAATTTACTTTTTTGTCCTCATACTAGCATCAGGTGCTTCACAAATCAGAGAGTTTGTAAATCATGCAATCATGCAATACAAAATATAACCATTGCTTCTTTATTGGCTACATGCATTCTACATTTTGTCTGAAATACAACAGCAATTCTAATTCTGTCACATCTCTTCTTCTGCTATTGAATGTTTATTGTGCCTCTTCTGATGACAGTCATAAAGAGACAGTCCTACCTTCCAGATATTTAAAATTATAAAATACATAAATACTTATACATTACCTTTTTATATAAAATCTGAGTTAAGCCTTCGTTTTGAGGCTTGTAGAGGTTATGTTCCTTCTTAGCTGCAGTTAATCATTAATAATTCACACTGATATATATGCACCACATAAGCATTAATCTAAATTTTGTGTGCTGTTTGTAGATCATTTACATATATCTAAAGCCCAAACTTTTTTTTCACAGTCTCCTAATAAATGGAACAAATAGGTATGGGAAATCCAAAACTTTACAGATGTCACTTTACACAGTAGAGGGAAATCTTCAAATGGGGACACCTGTTCAAATAAATGTCTATGGGCTTGTTCACACCAAATGCAGAACAGATCTACTTGAGTTTCTGCACATGCAGTGCAGTGTGTTTTGCCACATTTTTGCTGCGTTTTTGACGTGTTCCAGGCTGCTTAAAAAAAACATGTTTTTTCTTAAAATGGGCTTTTAGTTCATTCCAGGGCGTTTGCATGCATTTTGGTGCGTTCCAGAGCAGACAAAATAGGGCATGCTGCAGTTTTTCCACATCCTCGGGAACTGAAAACTGTGGTGTGAACTAGAGCCCAAAATACCATTGGAATACATTGGATGCATTTTTGATGCGTTCTGTAGCTGCTCTGGTCTGCATCTGTTCCGCACTTGGCGTGAACAAGCCCTAAAAGCGTACATTCCCTCACTTTGGAAATATTTTCTTATAGCTTCCTGTTGTGTGTCTGGGATAAAAATGTAGAGTGAAATCTCCACAAATGGAAACATACAACATACACTTAAAGGGGTTTAAACAAAATCCTTACTCTATCCAAATGTCTTACTCTATCCAGAAATGTGTCTTTAAATATACATTAAAATGGTTATTGTGCAGGTGATTAATTCATATTACCTATTTTAATTTGTCGGATTTGTCAGATGTGTATAACATTTTCAGTAGTGAATTGCTGCACTTGATGTATTATATATTATAGTATTATAC